>NW_027445042.1:0-139772 GCF_048569485.1 Anomaloglossus baeobatrachus
GACAAGGTAATCAGACATAATGTAACCAGTTGATCAGACATGATCACCTGGTTTGAGACCCCCTGCCTTACACTATATAGATATCATGTTCATTCCCCATCTATCTTGCTCAGGAGAGCATCTCCCTCCCCCGGCACCAAGAGCAGCTCATACTGAATTGTTACATTGACTAGTAACACTGCACACAGAAATGCACCTTAATATTCCACTGTTAACCCTTTCCTCCCAGCAGTAACACACAACTCCTCACCTTGATATCATGGTGATTTATGGTCAGAATGACTTCAATGCGATCAGTGATTTCTATTCTAGCTCTGCTCACATAGATTTTATATCCACACTCAACTATAGGCCGTTCTTCATATTTTGGGGGCTTTTAGTCAGATATACTAGTTTGTGCCTGTATAGTATTGGTGTAGATGGGAGTGTAGGGCATGGGTTACATGGCACTGTGGTGGAATACTGATGGGAGGTATTGGTGCTGTGTTTGATGCTTCTACTGGGTATTTTCCTACAAATACTGGAACAGCTCACTGCTTAGAATGATCCTTCCCAGCTCTATAATATATTATATATACCCCACAATGCAGGCTCACACACACATTTGTCTCAAGTGTGTTGTAGGGACACAGATACAGTCTTGGTCATGTGACTAAAGGCTACTTTACACACTGCGACATCGGTCCCGATATCGCTAGTGTGGGTACCCGCCCCCATCTGTTGCGCGACACGGGCAAATCGCTGCCCATGCCGCACAACACCGACCAGACCCGTCACACATACTTACCTGCCCGGCGACGTCGCTGTGTCCGGCAAACCGCCTCCTTTCTAAGGGGGCGGTCCGTGCGGCGTCACAGCGACGTCACTGAGCGACCGCCCAATAGCAGCGGAGGGGCGGAGATGAGTGGCCGGAACATCCCGCCCACCTCCTTCCTTCCTCATAGCGGCTGGGAGGCAGGTAAGGAGAGGTTCCTCGTTTCTGCGGTGTCACACGGAGCGATGTGTGCTACCGCAGGAGCGACGAACTACATCGTTACTGCTGCAGTAACGATAATCGAGAATGGAGACCCATGTCACCGATGAGCGATTTTGCACGTTTTTGCAACGATGCAAAATCGCTCATCGGTATCACACGCAGCAACATCGCTAATGCGGCCGGATGTGCGTCACAAATTCCGTGACCCCAACGACTCCGCATTAGCGATGTCGCAGCGTGTAAAGCCCCCTTTAGTGGGAGTGGTGTACAGGGTCTTAGCAGTAAAGAGTATTCCATATTTCTGCCAGATACCCACAGAGATATTGAAATCTGAAAAAAGAGACTTCTGCTCATTGAAGGTAAGAACTACTCACATAGCGTTCAGCTCCACAGCAAACGAGTGCTCTAGCACTGGCATCTCAGCAGGGATATTCCCCTACTACACATGTGTGTCTAGGTCACTGTGACAGTTTACAGGACATAACTCAGGGCACCTAGACAGAAGGCAGAGGGACTACTTTCTATTTCTGGTGTAGAGCTTAGTACAATATATATATATTTATACTATTACATGGGACACATGTACCTTGTATTACCATTATTCGCTGTATATGAACCCCTTTTCTCCGGGCATTATTTGTCTATAGCATTTTTCACGAACCTGAGGCAACTGAGAACCCTTCAGTGAAGGAATTCCACTAACCCTCACAATACCTACCAGGGGCCTCCCTGCAGTAACTCAGGTAGTTGTACCCATTCTCTTTCCGCATTCTATGTGTTCTTCTTCTTTCTTCTTTTTTTTCTTTTTTCTTCTTTTTATTTCTATCATGTAGTTCAGGGGTTTATAGATATATGTCCTGCATCTCATATTTCCTTTAGTGGTGCTTCTTACCCATTCTCATATCATTTACCCTAGTATTTCATGATCCTGAGGCGACTGAGAACCCTTTAATAAAGGAATCCTTTTTCACCTGAATTGTCAAGTGATACTTACCAGTGACTATCACGTAATGTTACAGGTAGTTCCATTTTCTTCCTCTTCTTTCTCTCCTTTCTTCTTTGTCACACGGTCCATTGTGTTATAGCCCACGTGTCATGATAACACTTGTACCATCTTTTCATTTAGATTCCACCTACAATTATTTACCGATTCCAGTTCTGGAATAGGCTTTCATCATCTACTCACTAGAATTCTCAAGTTCATAAGGTACTGAGACATATACATGTTCACACCATTATAAAGAACAAAGTATAAACATTGAGGTTTTTCTCACACCCATGTTCCTGTGTTCTTTGATATGATATGTGTTCATTTCCTTCACTATATAGGATTGCAAGTTTTCCATTTGTACCTTAATGGCAATGACGCTATACAATTGAACACATATCATCCTGTTATCCATATAGGTGTGTATTTACCTGCTTGACTATTTTTGGCTGTTTGATCCAGAATGTTTCTCCAGATAGGTCATGTGGAAATTTTCTTTCCTCAGTACAAATGTTTTCACTATGGCTTTGGAAAATTTTTTTGTATGTGCATCATGGTCATTTGACCCATTGTACTCTCAAGTAGCAATATATTGTACTGTTATGTTGTACTATGTACTAATTACGTGTTTATATGGTTTTGTAACCCTTTATGATCTTAGATAACTTTATCCTTGATAAAGACCTAAAAACAAGCTCGAAACGTTGGATGAATTATCCTTTTGCACAAATAAAGAATTTTCAGCATTCTAAGAGTTCTTTTCTTACGTTATTGATCACTATAGTGTGCCAGAGCTATTTCTATTGAATTGACTCTTATTTTTTCTGACCACCTGCTATATACACAGTGAGCCAGACATATTCAATTTTCATTCAGAAGGCAGAGGGAAGCCTTAGCAGCTGAGCCTATATCTTGGCTTGTGAGCATTAGAACAGGCCGGCGATTACAGGGTAACATGAAAAATGTCCAGCTTGCATTATGACTAGAACATGACAATATCCTTTTAAGTACTAACCTATGATGCGTTCCTAAGCAGTTGATGTTATATGTTCTACATTTCATTTTCTGCATACTTTCCAAGTAGTAGAATTTGCAGAGCAAAAACAAGGAGAATGGTGCTTTTTGCAGCCGCCGCCCACTGCAATGAATCTGAATAACTCCTCCTTTTGGGCACAAGCACCTCCCCTCCCCCTTGCAGTCTTTCCAATTCATGATACAAAAAGACGGACGGACAGGACAGGACAGGACCATCTGCCTGACTTTCCGTCACTGCCACCCTTTGCCATCCTTGCCCGTAGAAAGCCCTTTCATCATCCCCAAACCCTAATCTTTTCCCTTCCCTTCCCAGCTGCGTCTCACTCCCTTTCATTAGGAAGTGAGCGCAGCCTTTTCTCCGTTCTGCACATGCGCGACGTTAAACACAAATGCGCAGGCGTGCGTTCCATTAGCCTCACTGCATTCCACTCCCATACAGGAAGTGGGCACAGCTATTACTACGGTCGCACATAAAAGAACCCACGGCCACCACTGCACATAGCTGACTCCACCACAGGACACCCACTTCTACACCAACGCAGGTAAGACAGGATCGGCACCTCTATGCTCCCGTTACAATCAGGCTCAGTCACCATGTGATAACGCTCTCAACTCTTTAGTTGCAGGCTCCCCTTGCTTCACCTCCACTGGCTGTGCTGCCATTTCCTCTCCCACCTGGAAGGTATACTTTATTCCACTATTTTCCTGTTTCTCTCTTCCCCCTTTTCCCATAACCTACTTTTATCTGCATTTGTGGGGTATCTATATGCTATTTACATCATAGTTTTATTCATTAATATGGAAGGGAAGAGTGCCCATGAGAGTGTTGAACTGCGGAGAGCAAAAGATTAAGCTGCTCCGATTTGCCACCATTGATAAGCTGTTCTCAGTAGATACACATGCTATCCAAACAGCAGCATCCACCATTGCTTCAGCCCACCCATTCAGTGACAGCTCACCAAGTCAGCCAGAGGAGTGGTGTAAGGAATTACACGTAGGCACTGACTCCACACCTTCACATCACAAGAAGGGGGTCTACAGGCTAGTGCAAGAATACGAGCAAGTCTTCAGCAAACATCCGCTAGACTTTTGAAAAATAAAAGGGGTCAAACACTACATCCCCACAAGTGCACACCCACCCATCAAAGAGAGATATAAGCCAAATCTACCTGCACATTACCAGTGTACCAAGGACATGTTGAGCAACATGAAGGAGGCTGGGGTTATCCGTGACAGTTGTAGCCTCTGGGCAGCTCCGTTGGTCCTGTTAAAGAAGAAGGACAGCACCACTCCCCTGTATTGAGGAATAGCTAGCTGCATTGACAACTGCAAATTATTTTTCTACCCTTGATCTCACTAGTCACTATTGGCAAGTGTCCGTTGCTGAGGCAGACCGGGAGAAGACCGCCTTTGCCACCCCGATGGGTCTCTGCGAGTTCAAAAGCATGCCCTTCGAGCTGTGCAATTTGCCAGGAACCTTCCAGAGGCTGATGGAATGCTGCTTGGGACACCGAAACTTTGAAACGGTACTGCTATACCTTTATGATGTTATTGTTTATTCTAACGCAAACAAGATTTTAGGGTGTATAAAAAGGGAGATTAGATCCGATGATCCCAACGTATTGTTACCCCTCTATAAATCACTTGTAAGGCCACATCTGGAATATGGGGTAAAGTCCTGAGCAGGTTGATAACCATTGGTTTGAGCATGGTAGGGTGTAGTACGCATCTTCCTGCATCGGTAAAAGCTGCAGAAGTCCTTGAAGATTTCCGCTTCAAAGGCAGTGCCTTGATCTGTGAGGACTCTCTCTGAGTAGCCATGAGGTCTGCATAAGTGTGCTTGGAAGACCTTCGCTGCAGTATGGGCCATTAGATCTTTGACTTGTACCACAACCATAAATCTCGAGTAGTTGTCTACCATCGTAAGTGCATACGTGAGCTCACCTCGATATTCTGCAACAAAACTCCCTTTTTCGATTTCAGTTTCAGCAAACACTCCTCTTCCTGTAGAAAATATTTATCATTACCTAAGACAGTCATTCTAATGCATGACAATATTAAGGCAATTTAGTTAAAACTTGTTTTAACTCACCTTTAAGGGGATTGATGTATTTCATGGTCAATCCAGGTTTGTCAGTGATGGCACTGACATAATGTATGGCGTCTTTTTCGGGCGTTATCCTTTGCCTTTTCATTGTGAAAATCCAGTTGCCTATATCAAAGCAAATTCTACTACTTGGAAAGTATGCAGAAAATGAAATGTAGAACATATAACATCAACTGCTTAGGAACGCATCATAGGTTAGTACTTAAAAGGATATTGTCATGTTCTAGTCATAATGCAAGCTGGACATTTTTCATGTTACCCTGTAATCGCCGGCCTGTTCTAATGCTCACAAGCCAAGATATAGGCTCAGCTGCTAAGGCTTCCCTCTGCCTTCTGAATGAAAATTGAATATGTCTGGCTCACTGTGTATATAGCAGGTGCTCAGAAAAAATAAGAGTCAATTCAATAGAAATAGCTCTGGCACACTATAGTGATCAATAACGTAAGAAAAGAACTCTTAGAATGCTGAAAATTCTTTATTTGTGCAAAAGGATAATTCATCCAACGTTTCGAGCTTGTTTTTAGGTCTTTATCAAGGATAAAGTTATCTAAGATCATAAAGGGTTACAAAACCATATAAACACGTAATTAGTACATAGTACAACATAACAGTACAATATATTGCTACTTGAGAGTACAATGGGTCAAATGACCATGATGCACATACAAAAAAAATTTCCAAAGCCATAGTGAAAACATTTGTACTGAGGAAAGAAAATTTCCACATGACCTATCTGGAGAAACATTCTGGATCAAACAACCAAAAATAGTCAAGCAGGTAAATACACACCTATATGGATAACAGGATGATATGTGTTCAATTGTATAGCGTCATTGCCATTAAGGTACAAATGGAAAACTTGCAATCCTATATAGTGAAGGAAATGAACACATATCATATCAAAGAACACAGGAACATGGGTGTGAGAAAAACCTCAATGTTTATACTTTGTTCTTTATAATGGTGTGAACATGTATATGTCTCAGTACCTTATGAACTTGAGAATTCTAGTGAGTAGATGATGAAAGCCTATTCCAGAACTGGAATCGGTAAATAATTGTAGGTGGAATCTAAATGAAAAGATGGTACAAGTGTTATCATGACACGTGGGCTATAACACAATGGACCGTGTGACAAAGAAGAAAGGAGAGAAAGAAGAGGAAGAAAATGGAACTACCTGTAACATTACGTGATAGTCACTGGTAAGTATCACTTGACAATTCAGGTGAAAAAGGATTCCTTTATTAAAGGGTTCTCAGTCGCCTCAGGATCATGAAATACTAGGGTAAATGATATGAGAATGGGTAAGAAGCACCACTAAAGGAAATATGAGATGCAGGACATATATCTATAAACCCCTGAACTACATGATAGAAATAAAAAGAAGAAAAAAGAAAAAAAAGAAGAAAGAAGAAGAACACATAGAATGCGGAAAGAGAATGGGTACAACTACCTGAGTTACTGCAGGGAGGCCCCTGGTAGGTATTGTGAGGGTTAGTGGAATTCCTTCACTGAAGGGTTCTCAGTTGCCTCAGGTTCGTGAAAAATGCTATAGACAAATAATGCCCGGAGAAAAGGGGTTCATATACAGCGAATAATGGTAATACAAGGTACATGTGTCCCATGTAATAGTATAAATATATATATATTGTACTAAGCTCTACACCAGAAATAGAAAGTAGTCCCTCTGCCTTCTGTCTAGGTGCCCTGAGTTATGTCCTGTAAACTGTCACAGTGACCTAGACACACATGTGTAGTAGGGGAATATCCCTGCTGAGATGCCAGTGCTAGAGCACTCGTTTGCTGTGGAGTTGAACGCTATGTGAGCAGTTCTTACCTTCAATGAGCAGAAGTCTCTTTTTTCAGATTTCAATATCTCTGTGGGTATCTGGCAGAAATATGGAATACTCTTTACTGCTAAGACCCTGTACACCACTCCCACTAAAGGGGGCTTTACACGCTGCGACATCGCTAATGCGGAGTCGTTGGGGTCACGGAATTTGTGACGCACATCCGGCCGCATTAGCGATGTTGCTGCGTGTGATACCGATGAGCGATTTTGCATCGTTGCAAAAACGTGCAAAATCGCTCATCGGTGACATGGGTCTCCATTCTCGATTATCGTTACTGCAGCAGTAACGATGTAGTTCGTCGCTCCTGCGGTAGCACACATCGCTCCGTGTGACACCGCAGAAACGAGGAACCTCTCCTTACCTGCCTCCCAGCCGCTATGAGGAAGGAAGGAGGTGGGCGGGATGTTCCGGCCACTCATCTCCGCCCCTCCGCTGCTATTGGGCGGTCGCTCAGTGACGTCGCTGTGACGCCGCACGGACCGCCCCCTTAGAAAGGAGGCGGTTCGCCGGACACAGCGACGTCGCCGGGCAGGTAAGTATGTGTGACGGGTCTGGTCGGTGTTGTGCGGCATGGGCAGCGATTTGCCCGTGTCGCGCAACAGATGGGGGCGGGTACCCACACTAGCGATATCGGGACCGATATCGCAGTGTGTAAAGTAGCCTTTAGTCACATGACCAAGACTGTATCTGTGTCCCTACAACACACTTGAGACAAATGTGTGTGTGAGCCTGCATTGTGGGGTATATATAATATATTATAGAGCTGGGAAGGATCATTCTAAGCAGTGAGCTGTTCCAGTATTTGTAGGAAAATACCCAGTAGAAGCATCAAACACAGCACCAATACCTCCCATCAGTATTCCACCACAGTGCCATGTAACCCATGCCCTACACTCCCATCTACACCAATACTATACAGGCACAAACTAGTATATCTGACTAAAAGCCCCCAAAATATGAAGAACGGCCTATAGTTGAGTGTGGATATAAAATCTATGTGAGCAGAGCTAGAATAGAAATCACTGATCGCATTGAAGTCATTCTGACCATAAATCACCATGATATCAAGGTGAGGAGTTGTGTGTTACTGCTGGGAGGAAAGGGTTAACAGTGGAATATTAAGGTGCATTTCTGTGTGCAGTGTTACTAGTCAATGTAACAATTCAGTATGAGCTGCTCTTGGTGCCGGGGGAGGGAGATGCTCTCCTGAGCAAGATAGATGGGGAATGAACATGATATCTATATAGTGTAAGGCAGGGGGTCTCAAACCAGGTGATCATGTCTGATCAACTGGTTACATTATGTCTGATTACCTTGTCTAACAGTTTTTTCTCCCCTTTCTTTACCTTCCAGGTTCCCATAGTCACGTGAAATATCCCTGTTGCACTTGATTACGGCTCACTATTCACTATAGGATGTCTTATATCTAACATCACACTCTCACCCATCAGCACTCTATAGGTTTGTATAAGGTATGCGCTTACACATCCGGTCCTCCATAGGTATTTCCACTTATGTAACACTATCCCTATGATCACTCATAACTCATACCCTTGTAGTCAATTACAGCCTCCTCTCTCCCCCCCTCCCCTTCTCCCTTTCCATCTATAATTTTGCCAGTACAATATTAGTTTACATTAGGCACACACTCACATATTCCTTTCCTTAGTGATTTATTGTAATTCACATTCACATACAATTCTCTATGCCTGCCCCATTACTACATTCATACCTACTTGACCCTATCCTGATACCCCTTGTCTCACCTTGTTGGTCCCTACACCTGTTATCATGTCCTTTCCTGTGTCTGTCTTGTCACACAACACATTTTAGCATATAACTTGTGCTCCTTATTACCTGTCCTGCCTATTAGAATTATGTCCATTATGTCCATGCATGGCCCAATGAATCAAGTCTGTACTTCATATTCATGGTTTAAGCCTTTGGGTTCCAATGTGCCCAGAGTATATATCCAGAAAGATTCCCTTTCTTTGAGCTTCCTAATTCTATTGCCTCCTCTGCGTATGGCTTGGACATGTTCGATGACTTGGAATGTTAATTGGATCACTGTGTGATTATGCGTCACAAAATGGTGTGGGACTGGTAATAGAATCTGCTTACAATGTATTGTTGACTTGTGTTTAGCTCAAAGAAAGAGAATCTTTCTGGATATGTACTCTGGGCACATTAGAACCCAAGGGCTTAAACCGTGAATATGAAGTAAAGACTTGATTCATTGGGCCGTGCACCATGTCACCAAGTGTCCAATTGCATTGTCCAATGGCTCACAATGGTTATGCGTTTTCATTGGATGGATAATCGAAGCCATGTTTTTTTCCTTTCTGTTGGGTTTGTTGTGTGAGTAGCCTATAGGATTAAGTTGGTTACCGCAGGCAGTGGATTTAACTTCCTGTCTTTGGTCCAGTGGTAGATGGATTGTCTGGTCTATGAGCTGTTATTGGTTTGAATGCAGGTGAATGCCCATGGGCTGCTTATGACTGTGTAAAATAGTATTGATTCATGATGGATTTCAGACTACATGTAGATATCTTCAGTCTTTCTATCCACATCATTTAAATGAACATTATCCATGCAGCTTGAAATCCATCCAATAAGAGAAGCAACCTTGTACAACCAATCTGATAAGGGCACAGTATATCCTAAGGGAAGGTTATGGCGGATGCAGGAAGATGCGCACTACACCCTACCATGCTCAAACCAATGGTTATCAACCTGCTCAGGACTTTACCCCATATTCCAGATGTGGCCTTACAAGTGATTTATAGAGGGTTAACAATACGTTGGGATCACCGGATCTAATCTCCCTTTTTATACACCCTAGAATCTTGTTTGCTTTAGAATAAACAATAACATCATAAAGGTATAAGATGACGCCATTATTAGCGTCACCATACCGCTACTCTGCCTTCTAAAACGGTCTCTGCTCAAAACCAAACATGATGCATTGCAGGCGGAGCGCGATGAGTTGCAGCAAGAAACAGTAGTGGGTGTGGGTGATAACACACAGCCCAGCCTCGTCTCATCACAACGTGCAGTGGAGGACTATGACGTGGAGGAGGATGAAGACATGGAGCAAATCTCCGGCCAAATTGAGGATATGACATGCACACCAGTCATATCCTCGGTTCAGCGTGGCTGGCCAGAGGACAGGGTAGATGAGGAGGAGGAGGAGGAGGAGGAGGAGGACAGCATGTTCAGTCAACGTGTTGGTCAGGCTACTGAAGTCCTGGCTGTTAAGAGTCTGGCGCACATGGCTGACTTTATGGTAAGCTGCCTGTCTCGTGACCCTCGCGTTAAGAACATCTTGGCCGACAATCATTACTGGTTGGTAACACTGTTAGACCCACGCTACAAGGAGAACTTTATGTCTCTTATTCCCGAGGCGGAGAGGTCAACCAAAATGCAGCAGTTCCGGAAGGCCATAGTCACGGAAGTAGGCAAAGCATTCCCCTCACAAAACGCTAGCGGCATAGGTCAGGAATCAGTGGACAACCAAGGCGTACAGCCGAGAGAGGCACAAGTCCAATCCGCCAGAGGTAGGGGAACAGTCTTTAAGATGTGGGACAGTTTTCTCAGCCCCTCACGTACCACAGCCCCTGAGGTGCGGGGTAGTGCCACAAGAAATCCTAAGTTTGCCCAGATGCTCAAGGAGTACCTTGCAGATCGAACAACTGTACTCCGACATTCCTCTGTGCCTTACAATTATTGGGTATCCAAGGTGGACACGTGGCATGAATTGGCTCTCTACGCCTTGGAAGTCCTGGCCTGCCCTGCCGCTAGCGTTTTGTCAGAGCATGTTTTTAGTGCCGCAGGTGGAATCATTACAGATAAACGCACCCGCCTGTCAACTGAAAATGCTGACAGGCTGACTCTGATCAAGATGAACAAGGGTTGGATTGGGCCAGACTTCACCACACCACCAGCAAATGAGAGCGGAATTTAAAGTTTGTAACGGGAATTTGCCATGTACCTCCAGTCACCCATGGGTACACACTTCTGGACTTTGGATAATCGCTGGACTGCTCCTCCTTCTCCTCATGCGCCACCATGATGACCGTTACAAGAGTTAGGCCTTTGTTTCAGGTATACCCCCAGTGGTAAATTTTTTCGCCCATTCTTTGCAGAATGGACATTACAACGACAGGAGACCCGCTCCTTTGCAATGGGAACAATGTTTTGAGGCCCTCATGCACGTCTCTATGCAGGGACAACGTGGAGCCTCCCAATTTTTGGCTGCCCTGCCAAAGGGCTATACTATAATACACCCACTTCCTGACAATGGACACTTAATGTTTTGAGGCCCTCATGCACGTCTCTATCCAGGGACAACGTGGAGCCTCCCAATTTTTGGCTGCCCTGCCAAAGGGCTATACTACAAAAGACCCACTTCCTGACAATGGACACTTAATGTTTTGAGGCCCTCATGCACGTCTCTATCCAGGGACAACGTGGAGCCTCCCAATTTTTGGCTGCCCTGCCTAAGGGCTATACTATAATACACCAACTTCCTGACAATGGACACTTAATGTTTTGAGGCCCTCATGCACGTCTCTATCCAGGGACAACGTGGAGCCTCCCAATTTTTGGCTGCCCTGCCAAAGGGCTATACTACAAAAGACCCACTTCCTGACAATGGACACTTAATGTTTTGAGGCCCTCATGCACGTCTCTATCCAGGGACAACGTGGAGCCTCCCAATTTTTGGCTGCCCTGCCTAAGGGCTATACTATAATACACCCACTTCCTGACAATGGACACTTAATGTTTTGAGGCCCTCATGCACGTCTCTATCCAGGGACAACGTGGAGCCTCCCAATTTTTGGCTGCCCTGCCAAAGGGCTATACTATAATACACCCACTTCCTGACAATGGACACTTAATGTTTTGAGGCGCTCATGCACGTCTCTATCCAGGGACAACGTGGAGCCTCCCAATTTTTGGCTGCCCTGCCAAAGGGCTATACTACAAAAGACCCACTTCCTTCCAATGGGCACTTCAGGTTTACAGGCCCTCATGCACGTCTCTATCCAGGGACAACGTGGAGCCTCCCAATTTTTGGCTGCCCTGCCTAAGGGCTATACTATAATACACCCACTTCCTGACAATGGACACTTAATGTTTTGAGGCCCTCATGCATGTCTCTATCCAGGGACAACGTGGAGCCTCCCAATTTTTGGCTGCCCTGCCAAAGGGCTATACTACAAAAGACCCACTTCCTTCCAATGGGCACTTCAGGTTTACAGGCCCTCATGCACGTCTCTATCCAGGGACAACGTGGAGCCTCCCAATTTTTGGCTGCCCTGCCAAAGGGCTATACTACAAAAGACCCACTTCCTTCCAATGGGCACTTCAGGTTTACAGGCCCTCATGCACGTCTCTATCCAGGGACAACGTGGAGCCTCCCAATTTTTGGCTGCCCTGCCTAAGGGCTATACTATAATACACCCACTTCCTGACACTGGACACTTAATGTTTTGAGGCCCTCATGCACGTCTCTATCCAGGGACAACGTGGAGCCTCCCAATTTTTGGCTGCCCTGCCTAAGGGCTATACTACAATAGACCCACTTCCTTACAATGGGCACTTCAGGTTTACAGGCCATCATGCACGTCTGTATGCAGGGGCATTGGTGAACCTCACAATTTTGGACTGCCCTGGCAAAGGAAAATACTACAAAGACTCAGTTCCTCAAAATGGGCACATTAGACTCAGAGGCCTTTATGCACGTCTCTTCTCAGGGACATCGGAGTGCCACACAATGTTTTACGTAAAATCTTTCATGTATTGATCTCAAAAAGTAACATACATTAGCTCTATCTCACTATTGGGTATGTGCCCTTAACATTTCCGCTATGAAAAATCATTTTGGTGTCATTTTGGAAGGTTTTCTGGTGAGTCCGTAAAAATGGCGTAAAACGTGGACAAAATTATTCACAGCTGTGACTTTTGAGTGATAAATGCTTCAAGGGGTCTTCCCCATGCTGTTGCCATGTCATTTGAGCACTCTTCGGAGACTTTTGTGCCATTTTTAGGGTTTCTACATGCTGCCGGTGGTCATTTCACAAAAATACTCGGGTCTCCCATAGGATAACATTGGGCTCGGTGCTCGGGCCGAGTACACGAGTATCTTGGGAGGCTCGGCCCGAGCTTCGAGCACCCGAGCTTTTTAGTACTCGCTCATCACTACTAATAAACCTAAAAAATAAAAATAAATTGAATAAAAATCATGAATGTTGTGTTATAACAGGAAATTCGGTGTAAGAATGAATATCCGGGATGAGAGTTCAGCGAATGAGTTATAGAAATTGTTACAAAAAGGAGTGTGTACGGTTTATGCGTAAATTTTCAGAATGCGTACATGAAAATTATATGTATGTGAGAATGTCCCCCATGCTTTGTAAAAAGTTATTTATGAAAATGTAAATAAAATATATAAAAATGCCTAATTATTTATAATTTATGAGAAAGATATATATGTATGGAAGAATGTTATAAGGTGTCCAAGAACCATAAAGAAAAAGGGTGCATATATAATGTTAGAGGTCTAGAGTTCCACCAGGCTATATCACCCCTAAAGAAATAGAAAGAAGACCTTACTACCTGTGTACCCCAAAAAAAGCTATATTTCTTAGCCAGGATTATGGTGGAGATATGCACAAGTGAAATAAGAATATAAAGTAATACAATAAGATTATAAAACCAATATGTGTGCATTCATGCACCACCCGGTACGCTACCCTTGCCAAATTGTTCACTCTAGATCCCCACACGATCCATGAAGCCGTTCCCCCGGTCACACCGCCTGCTGCCGGTTCCCACTCATCCCTGGGGGAGTTAGGCGAGTGGTATCGAGAGCTACATGTCGGCACTGATGATACCCCCATACACCACAAGGAAGGGGTATACCGGGTGGTACAGGAGTATGAGCGGGTTTTTAGCAAGCACCCTCTAGATTTTGGGCAGATTAAAGGGGTTCAACACCACATCCCTACCGGTACACACTCCCCTATTAAAGAGAGATACAGGCCTATTCCCCCTGCGCACTACCAATGCGCCAAAGACATGTTGAGGAACATGAAGGAGGCAGAGGTTATTAGGGACAGCTGTAGTCCCTGGGCCGCTCCGTTGGTGCTGGTTAAGAAGAAGGATGGCACCATGCGGATGTGTGTGGATTACCGGAAGATTAACCAGATAACGCATAAGGATGCTTACCCTCTGCCCCGCATCAAAGAGTCCCTGGCCTCGCTGAGAACCGCTAACTACTTCTCCACCCTTGACCTCACCAGCGGGTACTGGCAGGTGGCCGTGGCACCGGAAGACCGAGAGAAGACTGCCTATGGGACCGTTTTGCTGTACTTGGATGATGTGATTGTGTACTCACAGACGTATGAAGCCCACCTGGAGCACCTAGCCGAGGTGTTCGCGTCCCTTGCCAAGTATGGGATGAAGTTGAAGCCCTCAAAGTGTCATCTGCTGAAACCCAGAGTGCAGTACCTAGGACATGTGGTTGGTGCGGAAGGTGTCGCCCCCAACCCCGAGAAGATCACCGCCATCCAAGACTGGCCGAGACCGACCACAGTGAGGGAAGTGAGGCAGTTTCTGGGCCTGGTGGGATATTACCGTCGCTTCATTAAGGGGTACACAAAGATGGCTGCCCCCATGCAAGACCTCCTCGTAGGACAGACCAAGGGTGGTAGATCCCTAGTAGCCCCATTGGTGTGGGAAGAAAAGCATGAGGAATCCTTCCGCCAGCTGAGAACAGCCCTGACCGGAGAGGAAATCCTAGCGTACCCTGACTACAGCCGCCCATTCATCCTCTACACCGACGCCAGCAATGTGGGCTTGGGGGCTGTTCTATCCCAGGTCCAAGACAGAAGGGAAAAGGTAATAGCTTATGCTAGCCGAAAACTCCGACCGACTGAGAGGAACCCTGAGAACTACATCTCCTTCAAGCTTGAGCTCTTGGCACTGGTGTGGGCTATCACCGAGCGTTTCCGCCATTACCTGGCAGCAGCCAAGTTCACCGCGTACACAGACAATAACCTGCTGACCCATCTAGATACGGCCAAGCTGGGCGCGTTGGAGCAGCGGTGGGTGACCAGGTTAGCCAACTACGATTTCACCATCAAGTACCGGGCTGGCCGTACCAACGTCAATGCCAATGCACTCTCCCGGATGCCCCACCTGTCGGAAGAGGGGCCAGAGGATGATGACCTCGAAGAGATCGAGTTGCCTGCATTTCACCGGCCATTCACTGAGAAGGTGCACGTCTACCAACAACGGGTGAACCTGGATCCGCTGCCCCGACAGGACTGGCAGGAAGCTCAGGACCAGGCACCTGCTGTCCGCCTGGTCAAGACTCTAGTGGAACAGGGTTCTGCTGGGATAGACCCTGCTGCCCCTGCCGAAGCCCAACGTCTGTGGCAAGAACGGACCCGGCTATACCTACACCAGGGGAAGTTGTATCGCGAGCTGATTAATCCAAAGACTCACGAGAAGATCCGCCAGCTGGTGATTCCCCAGGCTAAAGTGCCCACCGTCCTGCAAGCATACCATGATGGTGCAGTGCACTTCGGGTGGAAGAAGCTAGAGATGTTGTTAAGAGAGCGGTTCTATTGGAGTGGAATGCGGGAATCTGTGGAGGCCTGGTGCCGAGAATGTGGCCCTTGCGCATTGAGAAGGAAGGACGAGGCCAGCCAGAAGGCACCCCTACACCCGATCATTACACACCAACCGCTGGAGCTGGTTGCCCTTGACCATGTAAAGCTCACCCCCAGCCGAAGTGGGTACACCTACGCTCTGACCATCGTAGACCACTACTCGAGGTTCCTGGTGGTTGTCCCAGTTAAGGACTTAACCGGCCGCACCGCTGCTAAGGCTTTCCAGGCTTATTTCTGTTGACCGCATTGGTACCCGGAGAGGGTGCTTACCGACCAGGGTCCGGCCTTTGAAGCAGAGGTATTCCAGGAATTCTGCCAGTTGTACGGCTGCAAGAAAATCCGGACCACGCCTTACCACGCCCAAACCAATGGCATTTGTGAAAAGATGAACCACTTGGTCCTGGGCCTCCTCAAGACGTTACCACTGGAAGAGCGGAACCTGTGGCTGGAGAAGCTACCTGACCTGGTCGATATGTACAACAACATCCCTTCCAGCTCTACGAAATGCACTCCAGCATACCTGATGAGAGCTCGTCCCGGCCGGCTACCAGTGGATCTGGAAATGGGCTTGGAAGCTTCAGAAGCACTCCTGTCGACAGCTGAATGGGACACTCGGCGGAGGACACAGTACCGACAGGTCCAGGAGTATGTTGAAAAGAACTTGTGCCGGAGTCGGGGACAACAGGAGCAGTGCTTCAACAAGAAGGCGCCTGCCGGTTCCTTCCAACCTGGGGATGTAGTGCTGAAGCGGAAAAGAAGGGCCCACAAGCTGGATGATCAATGGGAAAAAACCCCGTATGTAGTCCAGCCCACAGGATGGGAGAATGGGAAGGCCTACCAGATCAGCCGTGACCAGGGGGGGACTTTGGCCACGGTTTCCCGAGACCACCTGAAGAAGTGCCCACCAGCATTGAGAGTAGCGGATGAGGCTCCAGTTCCCAGTCCAGTGGAGAAGGAAAAAGAGGTAATCCACACCATGATGGGTGATTTTCCAGCAGACTGGCCTACACAGAACGGTGCGGTGATCCTTCCAGTGATACTGTTCCCACAACCCGTGGATGAAGAAATGATGGAAACGGTTAACCGCGAGCCAGTGCCCAGGGATGTACCTGTACCCAGCTCCCCTACGCCTCCGCCTGCCCCACATGATAGCAGGGAGGAGGAACTGACTGTTCCCTCTGCCCCACTGCCTGTCACCACTGACACCGGACCCCGAAGGTCCACTCGCTCCAACCTAGGTAGACCCCCACTTAGGTACAGGGAAACTACTCTTTAAAAGGGGGGGGCTTTATGTGTTGAGTGTACCAGTTTGAAAGTTTTAAATGATAAGTAAAGATGATCAACCTCTATAAATCACTTGTAAGGCTACATCTGGAATATGGGAACCAGTTTTGGGCTCCACATTTTAAAAAGGACATTCAGAAGTTAGAGTCAGTTCAAAGGTGGGCAACTAGACTACTACAAGGAATGGAAGGCCTCCCATATGATGACAAGTTGAAAAAGTTATTAAGTGATTATTGGCTGCAATGGGGCTTTCTGGCTGGTGCCAGCCTCTCTTCTTAGCACACAGGAACCACAATCCCTACACCATGCTTCAATGGATTCTCTCATCCCAGCCCAGTAAAACTACATATTTTACACAGTCATAAGCAGCCCATGGGCATTCACCTGCATTCAAACCAATAACAGCTCATAGACCAGACAATCCATCTACCACTGGACCAAAGACAGGAAGTTAAATCCACTGCCTGCGGTAACCAACTTAATCCTATAGGCTACTCACACAACAAACCCAACAGAAAGGAAAAAAACATGGCTTCGATTATCCATCCAATGAAAACGCATAACCATTGTGAGCCATTGGACAATGCAATTGGACACATGGTGACATGGTGCACGGCCCAATGAATCAAGTCTTTACTTCATATTCACGGTTTAAGCCCTTGGGTTCTAATGTGCCCAGAGTACATATCCAGAAAGATTCTCTTTCTTTGAGCTAAACACAAGTCAACAATACATTGTAAGCAGATTCTATTACCAGTCCCACACCATTTTGTGACGCATAATCACACAGTGATCCAATTAAGATTCCAAGTCATCGAACATGTCCAAGCCATACGTAGAGGAGGCAATAGAATTAGGAAGCTCAAAGAAAGGGAATCTTTCTGGATATATACTCTGGGCACATTGGAACCCAAAGGCTTAAACCATGAATATGAAGTACAGACTTGATTCATTGGGCCATGCATGGACATAATGGACATAATTCTAATAGGCAGGACAGGTAATAAGGAGCACAAGGGATATGCTAAAATGTGTTGTGTGACAAGACAGACACAGGAAAGGAGATGATAACAGGTGTAGGGACCAACAAGGTGAGACAAGGGGTATCAGGATAGGGTCAAGTAGGTATGAATGTAGTAATGGGGCAGGCATAGAGAATTGTATGCGAATGTGAATTACAATAAGTCACTAAGGAAAGGAATATGTGAGTGTGTGCCTAATGTAAACTAATATTGTACTGGCAAAATTATAGATGGAAAGGGAGAAGGGGAGAGGGGAGAGAGGAGGCTGTAATTGACTACAAGGGTATGAGTTATGAGTGATCATAGGGATAGTGCTACATAAGTGGAAATACCTATGGAGGACCGGATGTGTAAGCGCATACCTTATACAAACCTATAGAGTGCTGATGGGTGAGAGTGTGATGTTAGATATAAGACATCCTATAGTGAATAGTGAGCCGTAATCAAGTGCAACAGGGATATTTCACGTGACTATGGGAACCTGGAAGGTAAAGAAAGGGGAGAAAAAACTGTTAGACAAGGTAATCAGACAAACATGACAAATAAAAAACAAGGAAGAATGGAACTCCATACATACTGGAGCCATATATAGTGTGAACACGAAAAAGAACCGGGCGTTAGAAAAAATGTGCACGGCCCAATGAATCAAGTCGGTTCTTCATATTCATGGTTTAAGCCCTTGGGTTCCAACGTGCCCAGAGTATATATCCAGAAAGATTCCCTTTCTTTGAGCTTCCTAATTCTATCGCCTCCTCTGCGTATGGCTGGGACATGTTCGATGACTTGGAATCTTAATTGGGCCACTGTGCGATTATGCGTCACAA
The DNA here is from genome assembly GCF_048569485.1 of Anomaloglossus baeobatrachus. Taxonomy (NCBI): domain Eukaryota; kingdom Metazoa; phylum Chordata; class Amphibia; order Anura; family Aromobatidae; genus Anomaloglossus; species Anomaloglossus baeobatrachus. The sequence goes on from NW_027445042.1 coordinate 18,772, forward strand.
AATGGTGTGGGACTGGTAATAGAATCTGCTTACAACGTATTGTTGACTTGTGCTTAGCACAAAGAAAGGGAATCTTTCTGGATATGTACTCTGGACACATTAGAACCCAAGGGCTTAAACCGTGAATATGAAGTACAGACTTGATTCATTGGGCCGTGCACCATGTCACCATGTGTGCAATTGCATTGTCCAATGGCTCACAATGGTTATGCGTTTTCATTGGATGGATAATCGAAGCCATGTTTTTTTCCTTTCTCTTGGGTTTGTTGTGTGAGTAGACTATAGGATTAAGTTAGTTACCGCAGGCAGTGGATTTAGCTTCCTGTCTTTGGTCCAGTGGTAGATTGATTGTTTGGTCTATGAGCTGTTATGGGTTTTAATCCAGGTGAATGCCCATGAGCTGCTTATAACTGTGTGAAATATGTAGTTTTACTGGGCTGGGATGAGAGAATCCATCGAAGCATGGTGTAGGGATTGTGGTTCCTGTGTGCTAAGAAGAAAGGCTGGCACCAGCCAGAAAGCCCCATTACAGCCAATAATCAACCGCTAGCCGCTGGAACTCGTTGCTCTAGATCATGTCAAACTCACACCAAGCAGGAATAGATACATTAGCCCACCATCCCACCCAAAGAGCAACTTCTGCTGCGCAGCTGGCTTTCTAGGCAGCAGCGCTATCGTGATGTCAGCGGGGGACATTGTGACAAGCCAGTGTTCCGTCACTTCATGTTGTGCACTGTTCAAACGGAAAATACATCAACAGGCAGACTACAGAAAAGCTTACTAACAAAGGTTAGAGAGGGGCTTTCTCAGAGGGCTTTTTACAGTTTGTCTATTCCCAATTAGCCGTTTAAGTATGCTTAATGAAAGTACTAATTCTTTCATAGGCCGCCCATTCTTAGTATTTGACGTTCCTTATATTGCGGTATCAGGCTTCGCAGCAGGTTGCAAAACATTCATCACCCATGACTGTCCCCAATTGGGCTCAGAAGCTAAATGTCTATCATGACCTCTCTTTTTGAAAGTCCAAGAGCAAGCAAACTCTTCCTCCAGGAGAGGGAGCCAACAGATCACTAAAGACATCATCATTGCTCAAAGAAAACACCGAAAAACAATGGAAGCTTTAATTGGAGTGGAATCTGATAGACAGCACCTGATGCCAAGTCTGCATCTTCTAACACCTGCAGTCACTGCAGCAGCTGAATCCAATGTGTCCAAAAGGGATCTATTCTATTCAATTGCAAATGATCTAGATAAGACTGAGAATAAGATACTGCACGGGACATAGCAGAGTTGGTCAAGTTGAGTGGAGATGAGTTTGCTATTTGGCACAGCTTTTGCATCAATAAAGCAAGTAAAAGGTGTGAAAGATAAAAAAAAGGGTGAAAGTGTGAAAAGTGAATTGGCCAAATTGAGGTGCATATAAAGTTTTTGCTTTCTTTCAATTCACTAATGGGGCTCATTTGAATCAGGTGAATTGAGTTCTGCTTTTGGAAACTGGGTTAAGAAGGGGTGCACCGGTCCTGGAGGTACTGCAATACCAGGTCAATGCGTGGAGTGGACAGAGCAAGATTTTTTCCATCTCCTTGTTCTAAAAATCCATTTAATATATGGTCCCCAGAGAGGGGACGTATCAGATATTAAACTGATAAGAACAGATTTAATTTTTTTTTTTTTCTGTTTATCAGTAGGACTTCAAAATAACAAAGGTGATCGCCTCCCGTTGCCTGGGAACCGTCCAGGCACAAGAGGGCTATGTGTCACCAGAAGGCGCACACACTTCCTCAAGGCCGGCAGACGTGCAATCCCAGGCACCTTCCAGTACCGACCAAGGTAGCGTCCTCCGAAACTACACTTGATCTTAGCCAAAAGGCCGAGAAGCTATAACCCGAATTGGTTACGGCCTTGAGTGGCACCCTGGCCTATACCGGACACATCTTAGGGAGAGGGAGACAAACCCACGCCTACAGAAGACATTTTGTCACCCAAGCCAACCCTTGAAAAGGCTGTTTTGCAGAGCAAAAACAAGAAGAATGATGCTTTTTGCAGCCGCCGCCCACTGCAATTAATCTGAATAACTCCTCCTCCTCCAAGCACCTCCCCTCCCCCTTGCAGTCTTTCCAATTCATGATACAAAAAGACGGACGGACAGGACAGGACAGGACAGGCTGCCTGACTTTCCGTCACTGCCACCCTTTGCCATCCTTGCCCGTAGAAAGCCCTTTCATCATCCCCAAACCCTAATCTTTTCCCTTCCCTTCCCAGCTGCGTCTCACTCCCTTTCATTAGGAAGTGAGCGCAGCCTTTTCTCCGTTCTGCACATGCGCGACGTTAAACACAAATGCGCAGGCGTGCGTTCCATTAGCCTCACTGCATTCCACTCCCATACAGGAAGTGGGCGCAGCTATTACTACGGTCGCACATAAAAGAACCCACGGCCACCACTGCACACAGCTGACTCCACCACAGGACACCCACTTCTACACCAACGCAGGTAAGACAGGATCGGCACCTCTATGCTCCCGTTACAATCAGGCTCAGTCACCATGTGATAACGCTCTCAACTCTTTAGTTGCAGGCTCCCCTTGCTTCACCTCCACTGGCTGTGCTGCCATTTCCTCTCCCACCTGGAAGGTATACTTTATTCCACTATTTTCCTGTTTCTCTCTTCCCCCTTTTCCCATAACCTACTTTTATCTGCATTTGTGGGGTATCTATATGCTATTTACATCATAGTTTTATTCATTAATATGGAAGGGAAGAGTGCCCATGAGAGTGTTGAACTGCGGAGAGCAAGAGATTAAGCTGCTCCGATTTGCCACCATTGATAAGCTGTTCTCAGTAGATACACATGCTATCCAAACAGCAGCATCCACCATTGCTTCAGCCCACCCATTCAGTGACAGCTCACCAAGTCAGCCAGAGGAGTGGTGTAAGGAATTACACGTAGGCACTGACTCCACACCTTCACATCACAAGAAGGGGGTCTACAGGCTAGTGCAAGAATACGAGCAAGTCTTCAGCAAACATCCGCTAGACTTTTGAAGAATAAAAGGGGTCAAACACTACATCCCCACAAGTGCACACCCACCCATCAAAGAGAGATATAAGCCAAAACTACCTGCACATTACCAGTGTACCAAGGACATGTTGAGCAACATGAAGGAGGCTGGGGTTATCCGTGACAGTTGTAGCCTCTGGGCAGCTCCGTTGGTCCTGTTAAAGAAGAAGGACAGCACCACTCCCCTGTATTGAGGAATAGCTAGCTGCATTGAGAACTGCAAATTATTTTTCTACCCTTGATCTCACTAGTCGCTATTGGCAAGTGTCCGTTGCTGAGGCAGACCGGGAGAAGACCGCCTTTGCCACCCCGATGGGTCTCTGCGAGTTCAAAAGCATGCCCTTCGAGCTGTGCAATTTGCCAGGAACCTTCCAGAGGCTGATGGAATGCTGCTTGGGACACCGAAACTTTGAAACGGTACTGCTATACCTTTATGATGTTATTGTTTATTCTAAAGCAAACAAGATTTTAGGGTGTATAAAAAGGGAGATTAGATCCGGTGATCCCAACGTATTGTTAACCCTCTATAAATCACTTGTAAGGCCACATCTGGAATATGGGGTAAAGTCCTGAGCAGGTTGATAACCATTGGTTTGAGCATGGTAGGGTGTAGTGCGCATCTTCCTGCATCGGTAAAAGCTGCAGAAGTCCTTGAAGATTTCCGCTTCAAAGGCAGTGCCTTGATCTGTGAGGACTCTCTCTGAGTAGCCATGAGGTCTGCATAAGTGTGCTTGGAAGACCTTCGCTGCAGTATGGGCCATTAGATCTTTGACTTGTACCACAACCATAAATCTCGAGTAGTTGTCTACCATCGTAAGTGCATACGTGAGCTCGCCTCGATATTCTGCAACAAAACTCCCTTTTTCGATTTCAGTTTCAGCAAACACTCCTCTTCCTGTAGAAAATATTTATCATTACCTAAGACAGTCATTCTAATGCATGACAATATTAAGGCAATTTAGTTAAAACTTGTTTTAACTCACCTTTAAGGGGATTGATGTATTTCATGGTCAATCCAGGTTTGTCAGTGATGGCACTGACATAATGTATGGCGTCTTTTTCGGGCGTTATCCTTTGCCTTTTCATTGTGAAAATCCAGTTGCCTATATCAAAGCAAATTCTACTACTTGTAAAGTATGCAGAAAATGAAATGTAGAACATATAACATCAACTGCTTAGGAACGCATCATAGGTTAGTACTTAAAAGGATATTGTCATGTTCTAGTCATAATGCAAGCTGGACATTTTTCATGTTACCCTGTAATCGCCGGCCTGTTCTAATGCTCACAAGCCAAGATATAGGCTCAGCTGCTAAGGCTTCCCTCTGCCTTCTGAATGAAACTTGAATATGTCTGGCTCACTGTGTATATAGCAGGTGCTCAGAAAAAATAAGAGTCAATTCAATAGAAATAGCTCTGGCACACTATAGTGATCAATAACGTAAGAAAAGAACTCTTGGAATGCTGAAAATTCTTTATTTGTGCAAAAGGATAATTCATCCAACGTTTCGACCTTGTTTTTAGGTCTTTATCAAGGATAAAGTTATCTAAGATCATAAAGGGTTACAAAACCATATAAACACGTAATTAGTACATAGTACAACATAACAGTACAATATATTGCTACTTGAGAGTACAATGGGTCAAATAACCATGATGCACATACAAAAAATTTTTCCAAAGCCATAGTGAAAACATTTGTACTGAGGAAAGAAAATTTCCACATGACCTATCTGGAGAAACATTCTGGATCAAACAACCAAAAATAGTCAAGCAGGTAAATACACACCTATATGGATAACAGGATGATATGTGTTCAATTGTATAGCGTCATTGCCATTAAGGTACAAATGGAAAACTTGCAATCCTATATAGTGAAGGAAATGAACACATATCATATCAAAGAACACAGGAACATGGGTGTGAGAAAAACCTCAATGTTTATACTTTGTTCTTTATAATGGTGTGAACATGTATATGTCTCAGTACCTTATGCACTTGAGAATTCTAGTGAGTAGATGATGAAAGCCTATTTCAGAACTGGAATCGGTAAATAATTGTAGGTGGAATCTAAATGAAAAGATGGTACAAGTGTTATCATGACACATGGGCTATAACACAATGGACCGTGTGACAAAGAAGAAAGGAGAGAAAGAAGAGGAAGAAAATGCAACTACCTGTAACATTACGTGATAGTCACTGGTAAGTATCACTTGACAATTCAAGTGAAAAAGGATTCCTTTATTAAAGGGTTCTCAGTCGCCTCAGGATCATGAAATACTAGGGTAAATGATATGAGAATGGGTAAGAAGCACCACTAAAGGAAATATGAGATGCAGGACATATATCTATAAACCCCTGAACTACATGATAGAAATAAAAAGAAGAAAAAAGAAAAAAAAGAAGAAAGAAGAAGAACACATAGAATGCGGAAAGAGAATGGGTACAACTACCTGAGTTACTGCAGGGAGTCCCCTGGTTGGTATTGTGAGGGTTAGTGGAATTCCTTCACTGAAGGGTTCTCAGTTGCCTCAGGTTCGTGAAAAATGCTATAGACAAATAATGCCCGGAGAAAAGGGGTTCATATACAGCGAATAATGGTAATACAAGGTACATGTGTCACATGTAATAGTATATATATATATATTGTACTAAGATCTACACCAGAAATAGAAAGTAGTCCCTCTGCCTTCTGTCTAGGTGCCCTGAGTTATGTCCTGTAAACTGTCACAGCGACCCAGACACACATGTGTAGTAGGGGAATATCCCTGCTGAGATGCCAGTGCTAGAGCACACGTTTGCTGTGGAGTTGAACGCTATGTGAGCAGTTCTTACCTTCAATGAGCAGAAGTCTCTTTTTTCAGATTTCAATATCTCTGTGGGTATCTGGCAGAAATATGGAATACTCTTTACTGCTAAGACCCTGTACACCACTCCCACTAAAGGGGGCTTTACACGCTGCGACATCGCTAATGCGGAGTCGTTGGGGTCACGGAATTTGTGACGCACATCCGGCCGCATTAGCGATGTTGCTGCGTGTGACACCGATGAGCGATTTTGCATCGTTGCAAAAACGTGCAAAATCGCTCATCGGTGACATGGGTCTCCATTCTCGATTATCGTTACTGCAGCAGTAACGATGTAGTTCGTCGCTCCTGCGGCAGCACACATTGCTCCGTGTGACACCGCAGAAACGAGGAACCTCTCCTTACCTGCCTCAAAGCCGCTATGAGGAAGGAAGGAGGTGGGCGGGATGTTCCGGCCACTCATCTCCGCCCCTCCACTGCTATTGGGCGGTCGCTCAGTGACGTTGCTGTGACGCCGCACGAACCGCCCCCTTAGAAAGGAGGCGGTTCGCCGGTCACAGCGACGTCGCCGGGCAGGTAAGTATGTGTGACTGGTTCTGTTCGGTGTTGTGCAGCATGGGCAGCAATTTGCCCGTGTCGCGCAACAGATGGGGGCGGGTACCCACACTAGCGATATCAGGACCAATATCGCAGTGTGTAAAGTAGCCTTTAGTCACATGACCAAGACTGTATCTGTGTCCCTACAACACACTTGAGACAAATGTGTGTGTGAGCCTGCATTGTGGGGTATATATAATATATTATAGAGCTGGGAAGGATCATTCTAAGCAGTGAGCTGTTCCAGTATTTGTAGGAAAATACCCAGTAGAAGCCTCAAACACAGCACCAATACCTCCCATCAGTATCCCACCACAGTGCCATGTAACCCATGCCCTACACTCCCATCTACACCAATACTATACAGGCACAAACTAGTATATCTGACTAAAAACCCCCAAAATATGAAGAACGGCCTATAGTTGAGTGTGGATATAAAATCTATGTGAGCAGAGCTAGAATAGAAATCACTGATCGCATTGAAGTCATTCTGACCATAAATCACCATGATATCAAGGTGAGGAGTTGTGTGTTACTGCTGGGAGGAAAGGGTTAACAGTGGAATATTAAGGTGCATTTCTGTGTGCAGTGTTACTAGTCAATGTACAAATTGTCTCTCCAGTAAAGGAGACAAACTCTAGCACAGCGCCACCTATTGGAAGTAGCGATCCTAAAAGTCACAAGTGGATTTTCAACAATCCATTGCAATATGACTCAGGATATATAAGCCAGATCAGAATCCCAATTTGCAGACACGGTGTTTCGGGGTGCTTGCCCCTCGTCAGTGCAAAGTATGGGGGTGTCAATGTAGTCATTGTAACAATTCAGTATGAGCTGCTCTTGGTGCCGGGGGAGGGAGATGCTCTCCTGAGCAAGATAGATGGGGAATGAACATGATATCTATATAGTGTAAGGCAGGGGGTCTCAAACTCGGCTGGGTGTATGGGCCGCACAGAGGAAAAAAATAATGTGGGGGGCTGCATTCTTTGCAGGACAAAGTGACATTTTTATTGGTACCATATATATATTTTTTTTTCACACACCTTTGGATGACTGATTTTCAACATTTTTCACTTGTTTATTATAACAAATGTGCACATTCTTTGGTTAAATCTAAAAAAAAAAATTGATGTTAAAAAAAAGTTATGCCTTATTTTGTTTTTTTTACAGTTTATCCCTTTCTTTTAACTAATAGTGTTACAATTATGACGCTAGCGTTTTGTGAAGGGAATGCTTTGCCTACTTCCGTGACTATGGCCTTCCAGAACTGCTGCATTTTGGCTGACCTCTCCGCCTCGGGAATAAGAGACATAAAGTTCTCCTTGTAGCGTGGGTCTAACAGTGTTACCAACCAGTAATGATTGTCGGCCAAGATGTTCTTAACGCGAGGGTCACGAGACAGGCAGCTTACCATAAAGTCATCCATGTGCGCCAGACTCTTAACAGCCATCACTTCAATATCCAGACCAACACGATGACTGAACATGCTGTCCTCCTCCTTCTCCTCCTCCTCCTCCTCATCTACCCTGTCCTCTGGCCAGCCACGCTGAACTGAGCATATGACTGGTATGCATGTCATATCCTCAATTTGGTCGGAGAGTTGCTCCATGTCTTCATCTTCCTCCTCGTCATAGTCCTCCACTGCACGTTGTGATGAGACGAGGCTGGGCTGTGTGTTATCACCCACACCCACTACTGTTTCTTGCTCCAACTCATCGTGTTCCGCCTGCAATGCATCATGTTTGGTTTTGAGCAGAGACTGTTTTAGAAGGCAGAGAAGCGGTATGGTGACGCTAATAATGGCGTCATCGCCGCTCACCATCTTGGTGGAGTCCTCAAAGTTTTGGAGGATGGTACATAGGTCGGACATCCATCTCCACTCCTCAGGTGTTATGTGTGGAGTTTGACCCATTTCCCGATGGCTTAGGTGATGCAGGTACTCAACAACTGCCCTCTTCTGCTCACATATCCTGATCAACATGTGCAGAGTTGAATTCCAATGCGTGGGGACATCACACACCAGTCTGTGAGCCGGAAGATGCAAATGACGCTGAAAGCCGGCAAGGCCGGCTGAAGCAGTAGGTGACTTTCGAAAATGTGCAGACAGGCGGCGAACTTTTACCAGCAGATCAGACAGCTCTGGGTATGAGTTTAGAAACCGCTGAACCACGAGGTTGAGCACATGGGCCACGCATGGAACATGTGTCAGCTGGCCTCGCCTCAAAGCCGCCACCAGGTTCCGGCCATTGTCACACACAACCTTTCCTGGCTTTAGGTTCAGAGGTGTGAGCCAGTGATCTGCATGCTGTTTTAGAGCTGTCCACACCTCTTCTGCATTGTGGGGTTTGTCACCTATGCAGATTAGCTGCAGCACAGCCTGTTGCCGCTTCGCCGAGGCAGTGCTGCAGTGCTTCCAGCTTGGGACTGGTGTGGAGGGTAAAGTGGATGAGGATGCGCAGGAGGAGGAGGAGGCTGAAGAGCATGACATTCCGGAGCTGTAGAGTGTGGGTGAAACCCTGACTGAGGTAGGGCCTGCAAACCTTGGTGTGGGAAGGACTTGTTCCGTTCCTCGCTCAAACTGGGTCCCAGCTGGGCTGGGCTGGGTCCCTACCCGGCTGGGTAGGGCGTTGTGGGGGGTTTGTCTATCTCCGTTTGAGGTGAGTTTGTTTAAGTTAGCCTTTTCTTTGGCGTTTTTTGGAGCCCTGCGGGTTGGGGAGTTGGTATCGCCCAGTAAGGCGTTCCCCGGGGGCTTGGATTGGGGTGACATTATGTCAGTGGAAAACGGAGTTGAATTTTGGATTAGGAAATCGAAAACTGATCAGAGAGGTGTGGGTAGACTAGTCCGTTTGGGGATGGTTGTGGCATCTGATATGTGCCCGTTCAAGTGTCTCGGGAATTTTCAACAGATCCGTCCGAAGGTGGATGGCCCCTTATTACATATATCTTTTTATCGAGATACCAATTTGTGAGTGTTTTTAGGGCATGTTTGAAGTCGTTGGGGTTAGATCCGAAGTCTTTCGGATTGGGGCAGCGACGGAGGCCTCTATATGCGGCCTACCGGAGGAGACAGTTAAGCAGATTGGTAGGTGGAAGTCGCAGCGCTTTAAGTCGTATGTACGTCCCCAGGTGGTTGTTGGCAATTGAGGGGAAAAGGGGGGGGGTATTAGGGTATTAGGGTAGCAATGGGGGGGGTGAGAGTGTGTGTTTTTTGTCAATTTGGTTTGGTGAGGCAATAAAATGGTGTCGTCTGTACATTTTGTATTGCAGAAGCACCCCCCCCTTCCTTCCCTGGTCTGGATCCTTGGCCACTCTTATGTGTATTGGGGAGCCCGACGAGCGGACGCGAGATGGAACTGGAGACAGCTAGGTTTTGAGAAGGACCTGGCTCTCGTGCGATGGCTCGGTGTTCGGGGGTTAGGGTGCAGGAGGTGCATAGATACGCCCGGTTGGACAGACCTCCTGACATCTTAGTGTTGCATGCCGGGGGGAATGATTTGGGTGGGCGTCCTTTTCGAATCTTGATAAAGGACATCATACATGATTTGTTACGGTTATGGGCGTCGTTTCCAGGTCTAACGATAGTCTGGTCAGAGATAGTAGCGAGAAAGAGTTGGCAGAAAGCGCGGTCAGTTGACAGGTTGAACAAGGCGCGGGCGAAGGTTAATAGGGCGATCTCGAAGTTTGTTAGTCGGAACGGGGGTATAGCAATACGGCATGTTGAGTTGGAAAGGACGGAAGAGGAATTTTGGTTGGCTGACGGGGTACACCTTAATGCGGTGGGAACTGACTTATGGGCTCTTGGCTTGCAGGGAGGTATTGAGAGGGCCCTTTGCTTGCGGGGGGTCTCAGGCACTTGAAGGGTTTCAAGGTGCCTTCGTTGTGGTGTTGTTTATTGGTGGGTCCTTGAAGTTGGTTTAAAATTGGTTCGGGGATTCATCCGGGTATGGATCCCCTCATTGGCAGAATTGATGGTCCCCTGGTGATTTTGGGGGGGAACCCCGACGGGGTATGTCGGGGCCCCTGGGGGTGTGGTTGGGGTTGACGGAGGATTAACCCTTATAATTTGGTGCTCCTGAGCCAGTGTGGGTAACGGCTGGGAGCAAGTTGAGGTTTTTTATTGCTCGGTTATGGGAATCACCAGGGTTTTGGTAGCTTCAAGGACCTTACCACATTGCAAATTTAATTGGTTATGTATTCTTGTTAATAAAATGGCTGCTATGGCCAAAATTATCCAAAGATAAATTTGTGTCTGTGTAATTACTTTTAAATAAGAAATGGGAATGGAGGTGTGGGGTATGAAAGGAAGACCGGAGTCAACAATTCCAGGGTCAAGCATGTTTATTTGCGTAAGCTTCGTTCCAGGGTAGAAAGGGTAAGAGTGCCTTTCAGAATTCGAAGTGGTCAGACTGTACGGACCACCAAGAACTGCAGGAGAGCTTGAACATCTTCCCATGGATTTGCGACATCCTCCCTCATCAGTTACGTAGGTAAGCAGGTTCTCAGCATTGCAGCCCATTTGTTGTCTTAAGTTAGTTAAGCGGGGTTAACTAACCTGTCAGTTCAGCCTCAGGTCTAAAGCAGAGGCCTGGACTCCACTCCTTACTCCTCACTCCACAACTCTCCTTAAAAACAACTGACTCCTTTTTCCTGCCCCGGGGTCTCCAGACCCCTAGGTGGGCGTTTCCTTCCGTCTGGTCCTGCCCACTGGTGTGCCTGTCTTTCCCTAGGGGAGGTGACTAGGGTTTTCTGGTTGGCTTTGTGTGACTTAGGTGAGGGAAGTTGTTATGCGGGGGCCTATGTGTGACTATCTGCAGTGTCAGGGCGTCACATATGTATGTGTGTATGTCTGCTAAAGGAATCCGCACCGTCATATTTACAAACACAAAATTTTGCAGACACCTCATGTGACTCAGGGAACGTTGTAGACTATGTTTTAACAGGAATATTTAACCTTTACAGTTACTCTCCAAAAAACCTGCCTCCATTAAACTGAATGGAGGTGGGAGCTGCAAGTTATTAATAGCAGCTGTGATTGGTTGCTATAGGAACAAAGGACATTCATAGTATAAGAAGCTTATGTGTGAGATAATATGATGTCAGTGGGGAGACAGATAGAGAGAGACAGACACAGACTGAGAGACAAACAGACAGAGACAGATAGGCATAGACAGACAGGGAAAGAGACAGAGACAAACAGACAGAGGCAGACAGGGAAAGAGACAGACAGAGATAGACAGGGAAAAAAGGCAGACAGACAGAGACAGAGAAAGAGACAGAGGCAGATAGGGAAACAGACAAAGACAAACATACAGAGACAGGCAGGAGAAAAGGCAGACCGACAGGGAAACAGACAGACAGGGGAAGAGACAGACAGAGAGAGACAGACAGATAGAGACAGACAAAGAAATACAGAGATAGACAGGGAAAGAGACAAACGGGGAATGAGTCAGACAGAGAGAGACAAAGAGAGACAGGCAGAGAGAGACAGGGAAAGAGACAGACAGGGGAAGAGACAGACAGAGACAGACAAAGAAATACAGAGACAGACAGGGGAAGAGACAGACAGGGGAAGAGACAGACAGGGGAAGAGACAGACAGACAGGGAAAGAGACAGACCTGGAAAAGAGACAGACCTGGAAAAGAGACAGACAGACATAGAAACAGACAGCCACAAAGAGAGAAAGACAGACAGACACAGAGAGACAGACAGAGATAGAGAGACAGAGAGACATGGATAGAGATAGAGACACACAGAGACAGACAGATGACAGAGACTGGGAGAGAGACAGACAGAAGCATAAATCCCTAACTAAAACTTAACATTTAATGATAGTTTTAAAAGGTAAAAAAACACAAATCATGTAAATAGCATGACTCTCTTCTGTGCATAGAGTCAAAATTTTGTGTTTGTAAATATGACGGTGCGGATTCCTTTAGCAGACATACACACATACATATGTGACGCCCTGACACTGCAGGTAGTCACACATAGGCCCCCGCATAACAACTTCCCTCACCTAAGTCACACAAAGCCAACCAGAAAACCCTAGTCACCTCCCCCAGGGAAAGACAGGCACACCAGTGGGCAGGACCAGACGGAAGGAAACGCCCACCTAAGGGTCTGGAGACCCCGGGGCAGGAAAAAGGAGTCAGTTGTTTTTAAGGAGAGTTGTGGAGTGAGGAGTAAGGAGTGGAGTCCAGGCCTCTGCTTTAGACCTGAGGCTGAACTGACAGGTTAGTTAACCCCGCTTAACTAACTTAAGACAACAAATGGGCTGCAATGCTGAGAACCTGCTTACCTACGTAACTGATGAGGGAGGATGTCGCACATCCATGGGAAGATGTTCAAGCTCTCCTGCAGTTCTTGGTGGTCCGTACAGTCCGACCACTTCGAATTCTGAAAGGCACTCTTACCCTTTCTACCCTGGAACGAAGCTTACGCAAATAAACATGCTTGACCCTGGAATTGTTGACTCCGGTCTTCCTTTCATACCCCACACCTCCATTCCCATTTCTTATTTAAAAGTAATTACACAGACACAAATTTATCTTTGGATAATTTTGGCCATAGCAGCCATTTTATTAACAAGAATACATAACCAATAAAATTTGCAATGTGGTAAGGTCCTTGAAGCTACCAAAACCCTGGTGATTCCCATAACCGAGCAATAAAAAACCTCAACTTGCTCCCAGCCGTTACCCACACTGACTCAGTAGCACCAAATGGTTAGGGTTAATCCTCCGTCAACCCCAACCACACCCCCAGGGGCCCCGACATACCCCGTCGGGGTTCCCCCCCAAAATCACTAGGGGACCATCAATTCTGCCAATGAGGGGATCCATACCCGGATGAATCCCCGAACCAATTTTAAACCAACTTCAAGGACCCACCAATAAACAACACCACAACGAAGGCACCTTGAAACCCTTCAAGTGCCTGAGACCCCCCGCAAGCAAAGGGCCCTCTCAATACCTCCCTGCAAGCCAAGAGCCCATAAGTCAGTTCCCACCGCATTAAGGTGTACCCCGTCAGCCAACCAAAATTCCTCTTCCGTCCTTTCCAACTCAACATGCCGTATTGCTATACCCCCGTTCCGACTAACAAACTTCGAGATCGCCCTATTAACCTTCGCCCGCGCCTTGTTCAACCTGTCAACTGACCGCGCTTTCTGCCAACTCTTTCTCGCTACTATCTCCGACCAGACTATCGTTAGACCTGGAAACGACACCCATAACCGTAACAAATCATGTTTGATGTCCGTTATCAAGATTCAAAAAGGACGCCCACCCAAATCATTCCCCCCGGCATGCAACACTAAGATGTCAGGAGGTCTGTCCAACCGGGCGTATCTATGCACCTCCTGCAACACCCTGTTCCACCCTAACCCCCGAACACCGAGCCATCGCACGAGAGCCAGGTCCTTCTCAAAACCTAGCTGTCTCCCGTTCCATCTCGCGTCCGCTCGTCGGGCTCCCCAATACACATAAGAGTGGCCAAGGATCCAGACCAGGGAAGGAAGGGGGGGTGCTTCTGCAATACAAAATGTACAGACGACACCATTTTATTGCCTCACCAAACCAAATTGACAAAAAACACACACTCTCACCCCCCCCATTGCTACCCTAATACCCCCCCCTTTTCCCCTCAATTGCCAACAACCACCTGGGGACGTACATACGACTTAAAGCGCTGCGACTTCCACCTACCAATCTGCTTAACTGTCTCCTCCGGTAGGCCGCATATAGAGGCCTCCTTCGCTGCCCCAATCCGAAAGACTTCGGATCTAACCCCAACGACTTCAAACATGCCCTAAAAACACTCACAAATTGGTATCTCGATAAAAAGGACCCATCCTCGTGACATAATAAGGGGCCATCCACCTTCGGACGGATCTGTTGAAAATTCCCGAGACACTTGAACGGGCACATATCAGCAATGCGTGGGGACATCACACACCAGTCTGTGAGCCGGAAGATGCAAATGACGCTGAAAGCCGGCAAGGCCGGCTGAAGCAGTAGGTGACTTTCGAAAATGTGCAGACAGGCGGCGAACTTTTACCAGCAGATCAGACAGCTCTGGGTATGAGTTTAGAAACCGCTGAACCACGAGGTTGAGCACATGGGCCACGCATGGAACATGTGTCAGCTGGCCTCGCCTCAAAGCCGCCACCAGGTTCCGGCCATTGTCACACACAACCTTTCCTGGCTTTAGGTTCAGAGGTGTGAGCCAGTGATCTGCATGCTGTTTTAGAGCTGTCCACACCTCTTCTGCATTGTGGGGTTTGTCACCTATGCAGATTAGCTGCAGCACAGCCTGTTGCCGCTTCGCCGAGGCAGTGCTGCAGTGCTTCCAGCTTGGGACTGGTGTGGAGGGTAAAGTACTGATGGGGTGGGTGTCTGTGTGGCCCAATTTTTGGAAAAAAGGGAGACTCCGCTTGGAGTAACCCTTGCTTGCTGTGTTTTTAAAAGAAGCCAAGATGAACAGAGCTGGGATCAGGAAAGACTTTGCTACCTACCCCGGTGTCATCCTGGGGACGGTTAATTATGGCGTATTTTTGAATTTGCTTGATGCAAATCAAAACATCCTGTTTGCAACTAGGGCCCAAGTGCTGCCACTGATGGGGTGGGTGTCTGTGTGGCCCAATTTTTGGAAAAAAGGGAGACTCCGCTTGGAGTAACCCTTGCTTGCTGTGTTTTTAAAATAAGCCAAGATGAACAGAGCTGGGATCAGGAAAGACTTTGCTACCTACCCCGGTGTCATCCTGGGGACGGTTAAGAATAGCGTATTTTTGAATGTGCTTGATGCAAATGTAGCTGTGAAGTGTACAACTGGGGCACAACTGCTGCCACTGAAGGGGTGGGTGTGTGTGGGGCCCAATTTTTGGAAAAAAGGGAGACTCCTCTTGGAGTCACCTTGCGGTGTTTTACATGATTTTAGAATGGCGTGCCATGCCTATATCTGTGTGTCCTCCTCTTTTTCCTTGTCCAGCTGTTTTGTTTTCGCATGAGTATATGTCCTTGTCACTTTCCCATGTGTTTGTGTTGTGTTGTGAGTTGTTTGTCACCTTTTGGACACCTTTGAGGGTGTTTTCTAGGTGTTTTACTGTGTTTGTGATTGCCTGCCATTGTTTCCTATTGGCTCGAGTTCGGTTCGTCGAACGTTCGACGAGCCGAACTCGAACGGGAGCTCCGTTCGGCGAACCGACCTCGAGCCGAACCTGGACCGGTTCGCTCATCTCTACTCCTGGACATACCTACCCCGGTGTCATCCTGGGGACGGTTAAGAATAGCGTATTTTTGAATGTGCTTGATGCAAATGTAGCTGTGAAGTGTACAACTGGGGCACAACTGCTGCCACTGAAGGGGTGGGTGTGTGTGGGGCCCAATTTTTGGAAAAAAGGGAGACTCCGCTTGGAGTAACCCTTGCTTGCTGTGTTTTTAAAAGAAGCCAAGATGAACAGAGCTGGGATCAGGAAAGACTTTGCTACCTACCCCGGTGTCATCCTGGGGACGGTTAATTATGGCGTATTTTTGAATGTGCTTGATGCAAATCAAAACATCCTGTTTGCAACTAGGGCCCAAGTGCTGCCACTGATGGGGTGGGTGTCTGTGTGGCCCAATTTTTGGAAAAAAGGGAGACTCCGCTTGGAGTAACCCTTGCTTGCTGTGTTTTTAAAAGAAGCCAAGATGAACAGAGCTGGGATCAGGAAAGACTTTGCTACCTACCCCGGTGTCATCCTGGGGACGGTTAAGAATAGCGTATTTTTGAATGTGCTTGATGCAAATGTAGCTGTGAAGTGTACAACTGGGGCACAACTGCTGCCACTGAAGGGGTGGGTGTGTGTGGGGCCCAATTTTTGGAAAAAAGGGAGACTCCGCTTGGAGTAACCCTTGCTTGCTGTGTTTTTAAAAGAAGCCAAGATGAACAGAGCTGGGATCAGGAAAGACTTTGCTACCTACCCCGGTGTCATCCTGGGGACGGTTAATTATGGCGTATTTTTGAATGTGCTTGATGCAAATCAAAACATCCTGTTTGCAACTAGGGCCCAAGTGCTGCCACTGATGGGGTGGGTGTCTGTGTGGCCCAATTTTTGGAAAAAAGGGAGACTCCGCTTGGAGTAACCCTTGCTTGCTGTGTTTTTAAAAGAAGCCAAGATGAACAGAGCTGGGATCAGGAAAGACTTTGCTACCTACCCCGGTGTCATCCTGGGGACGGTTAATTATGGCGTATTTTTGAATGTGCTTGATGCAAATCAAAACATCCTGTTTGCAACTAGGGCCCAAGTGCTGCCACTGATGGGGTGGGTGTCTGTGTGGCCCAATTTTTGGAAAAAAGGGAGACTCCGCTTGGAGTAACCCTTGCTTGCTGTGTTTTTAAAAGAAGCCAAGATGAACAGAGCTGGGATCAGGAAAGACTTTGCTACCTACCCCGGTGTCATCCTGGGGACGGTTAAGAATAGCGTATTTTTGAATGTGCTTGATGCAAATGTAGCTGTGAAGTGTACAACTGGGGCACAACTGCTGCCACTGAAGGGGTGGGTGTGTGTGGGGCCCAATTTTTGGAAAAAAGGGAGACTCCGCTTGGAGTAACCCTTGCTTGCTGTGTTTTTAAAAGAAGCCAAGATGAACAGAGCTGGGATCAGGAAAGACTTTGCTACCTACCCCGGTGTCATCCTGGGGACGGTTAATTATGGCGTATTTTTGAATGTGCTTGATGCAAATCAAAACATCCTGTTTGCAACTAGGGCCCAAGTGCTGCCACTGATGGGGTGGGTGTCTGTGTGGCCCAATTTTTGGAAAAAAGGGAGACTCCGCTTGGAGTAACCCTTGCTTGCTGTGTTTTTAAAAGAAGCCAAGATGAACAGAGCTGGGATCAGGAAAGACTTTGCTACCTACCCCGGTGTCATCCTGGGGACGGTTAATTATGGCGTATTTTTGAATGTGCTTGATGCAAATCAAAACATCCTGTTTGCAACTAGGGCCCAAGTGCTGCCACTGATGGGGTGGGTGTCTGTGTGGCCCAATTTTTGGAAAAAAGGGAGACTCCGCTTGGAGTAACCCTTGCTTGCTGTGTTTTTAAAAGAAGCCAAGATGAACAAGTCATGGGTCAGCAAAGACTTTATCTACCTACCCCGGTGTCATCCTGGGGACGGATAAGAATGGCGTATTTTTGAATGTGCTTGATGCAAATCAAAACATCCTGTTTGCAACTAGGGCCCAAGTGCTGCCACTGATGGGGTGGGTGTCTGTGTGGCCCAATTTTTGGAAAAAAGGGAGACTCCGCTTGGAGTAACCCTTGCTTGCTGTGTTTTTAAAAGAAGCCAAGATGAACAGAGCTGGGATCAGGAAAGACTTTGCTACCTACCCCGGTGTCATCCTGGGGACGGTTAATTATGGCGTATTTTTGAATGTGCTTGATGCAAATCAAAACATCCTGTTTGCAACTAGGGCCCAAGTGCTGCCACTGATGGGGTGGGTGTCTGTGTGGCCCAATTTTTGGAAAAAAGGGAGACTCCGCTTGGAGTAACCCTTGCTTGCTGTGTTTTTAAAAGAAGCCAAGATGAACAGAGCTGGGATCAGGAAAGACTTTGCTACCTACCCCGGTGTCATCCTGGGGACGGTTAATTATGGCGTATTTTTGAATGTGCTTGATGCAAATCAAAACATCCTGTTTTCAACTAGGGCCCAAGTGCTGCCACTGATGGGGTGGGTGTCTGTGTGGCCCAATTTTTGGAAAAAAGGGAGACTCCGCTTGGAGTAACCCTTGCTTGCTGTGTTTTTAAAAGAAGCCAAGATGAACAAGTCATGGTCAGCAAAAACTTTATCTACCTACCCCGGTGTCATCCTGGGGACGGATAAGAATGGCGTATTTTTGAATGTGCTTGAAGCCAAGATGAACAGAGCTGGGATCAGGAAAGACTTTGCTACCTACCCCGGTGTCATCCTGGGGACGGTTAAGAATAGCGTATTTTTGAATGTGCTTGATGCAAATGTAGCTGTGAAGTGTACAACTGGGGCACAACTGCTGCCACTGAATGGGTGGGTGTGTGTGGGGCCCAATTTTTGGAAAAAAGGGAGACTCCGCTTGGAGTCACCTTGCGGTGTTTTACATGATTTTAGAATGGCGTGCCATGCCTATATCTGTGTGTCCTCCTCTTTTTCCTTGTCCAGCTGTTTTGTTTTCGCATGAGTATATGTCCTTGTCACTTTCCCATGTGTTTGTGTTGTGTTGTGAGTTGTTTGTCACCTTTTGGACACCTTTGAGGGTGTTTTCTAGGTGTTTTACTGTGTTTGTGATTGCCTGCCATTGTTTCCTATTGGCTCGAGTTCGGTTCGTCGAACGTTCGACGAGCCGAACTCGAACGGGAGCTCCGTTCGGCGAACCGACCTCGAGCCGAACCGGGACCGGTTCGCTCATCTCTACTCCTGGACATAGCATTCGAATTACCAGGTCCCTGAAGGCTGAAATGCGTAGTGGCCGGAAATCATGAACAATTACAATGGGCGTATGTGCTGTAGATCCTGCGTCAGTTGTAGCTTGGAACTTTGTCTTTTCACGGATTTGCCCGTCTCTCATGGTGTTGGGCTATTTTCGGATCAAAATGGTGTGTCCCTCCTTGGCCCGTATCATGGGTTATTTCAGGGGCAAATTTAACTCTCTTAGCACTTTTCTCCTTAATTGTGGCCGTTGAATTGTTGGGTCAAGGTCTATCCAACCAGCATATTTGTTGTTTTTCAGACAATTTAGGGCTCGTGCATAGTAATAATAACACAGGTTTCCAAGGGTAAAAATTTTTGAAAGATGTGATTTTTTTCATACTTTTGATCATTGGACTCAGTAAAAATATTGAAAAAATATCATCACGTACAGTTTTTTCACAAACACTGATTCTATAGGTGTTAGGGCCAGGTGGACGGGCAGACCCAGGAGGTGGATCCACTGGGCCGAACACCTTAATGAAGGCAAGGGGTCCGGTAGCCGGAGCACTACGGGTAGCAGGACAGTCCGTGCAAAAGAGTGGAATGGAGAAGTCCCTGGGACCACGGAGTCACTGATGGTAGTCCGGGTGACGGAGCTCAGGTTCGGAGGCCGAGATGTCAGGCAGAGTCCGGAACCGATGGAGCGAGAGGACGGGTCACCACAGGGATCAGAGATGGTACGGACTGACGGGATGGCAGATAGTCAGCGTTCGGGGTTCGGGAATCGGCAGGACCGGATGGCGAGGCAGGAGCGGCTCTAGAAGAGAGATAGGTAAGTATATCACAGAGACACAAGGAGACCTGACTCCTAGCTTAGGAAACACGAAGAACAGGCCCCGCCCACTTGGACATTAAACCCCTTTATACCCTGTACCTGTGTGTTCAATTTCCTGTCAGTGGACGCTGGCCCTTTAAGAGAGGGTCAATGACCGCGCGCGCGCCCTAATGCGCATGCGCGAGGCCCGGGTGCCAGAAGCCAGGGCAGGGAGCGGTGTATAGGAAGCAGGGGAGCCGGCCTGGAGCAGGGCTGCCGACGGGCGCCGGGAGTGGGGACCGGGCCGCCTGGGGACCGCAGGTGGTGGAGGCTGGAGACCGTGGAGCGGGGGATGTCTGCCAGAGGAGCCGGGGAGCGAAGCAGGGAAGCCGGGGAGCGTGGCAGGTGAGCCGGGGGGCAGAGCAGGGGACCCGGAGAGCGTGACAATAGGTTTCCAAAAGGTTAGAATTCTGAAAAGATTCCCTCCATACTTTTCTGAAGATGGTGCTCTAGTGTATTCAAGCGATGTTCCTGTGCTGATGGAAAATGTAACATTAAGTACAATGTGAGCGAGTGGAGACACGTCATTGTTTCATCCAAAAAGTCTGAAAGCTGTGCTACTGCTCAATGGCAGTAAGTATTCTTCAGTGTGTGTAGGGCATGTGTCGCGGGCAGAGGGGCCACGCACGCTACGCTCGGGTTCGGGGACTTCTGCTGCTGCTGCTGCTCGGTGGCTCGAGCGGAGGGCCAGATCCGGGGACTCGAGCAGCGCTCCTCGCCCACGAGTGAAAAGGGGGTGGTTTGTTTGGGGAGATAGTTAGTGACGTCACCCACAGGTCGTGGTGATAATGGGCACCACCACTGCTGGTGACGGGGATCCCGGGAGCGATGGCAGGGAGCAGCTAGGATGTTGGTTCCCCCTCCGTGGGTAGGGGTTGGTGATCCCGGGGCCCGGTGGCGGTACGGGGAGGCTGGATGGCTGGGGTGTACGTACCGAGGGAGCCCGTTTGCCCGCAGGCGCTGGCCCTTGGATCTCTAGCCTATGGCGGTGGCTTTTTATCCTCACGGTGTGGACGGTTGCCTTCTGTCGGGTCTTGGGTGTTAGGGAACCCCTGGGATTCCGGTCACTCTCGGATTTGACCATTGTCGGCGGCTCCTAGCCTGGTCAGGGTCCAATGGCCCTGCCTTTGTGCTTGGTACAGATCCGCTCACCGGTTCAGTTCCCTTCGGGTCACCGCCCGTCCCCGGTCCTACGGTTCAGCTGACTTGTACCACCTCCTGCAGACGGCCACCACCGTCTGCCGACCTTGCTGACAGTGCCTGGGCTCCTACCCAGACACTAACAGTTTCTGTCCTCTCACTTTCCACTACAAAACTAAACTAACTGCTTTTTCCCGCCTCCAGGCCTGTGAACTCCTCGGTGGGTGGGGCCAACCGCCTGGCTCCGCCCCACCTGGTGTGGACATCAGACCCTGGAGGAGGCAACAAGGATTTTGTGTGACTGATGTAGACTATCCAGGGGAGGGGGTGTGTGTGATTTTGTGTTTGTGACTACCTGGCTAGTCCAGGGCGTCACACATGCTATGCACTTGGAAGAAAGCTGTGAGAATTTAGACTTTATTCTCAAGAAACTTAACTACAAGGAGCATGGATGGTCAATATGTGGTGGTCTAAAAATGTTCTCATTGCTTCTTGGGCAGCAAGGAGGATATATTAAATACCCATGCTGTTCTGCCTCATGGCAGCCTGCTAATAGTCATTCATTAAAATTTCTGTTACAACCCCTAGAGGTCATTGTTATTCTTTTGAATTGCTGAGTTTCCCTTTAAGCTAAATGTATTCTGGGTAAGGAATGCCTCCCTGAGCTGAGAAGAAGCCTGCAGCCATTTTCTCTTTGGATTTGTCAGGAAAGGACATGCCGACTTACCTCTCTGTACATTCACCCCTGCCTAGTGTAATCCGGTGAGCAAAGCAAATTACATGTGTTAGTGATAGAATCCTAGATGGAAGAGTGTAGTAAATGCATTGTACATTGTACTTCTACACCTTTAGTGTCATCCCTGTCTTGTTTGTCTAGATAAGATTTCTATGTATTGCAGATGCAGTGACCTTTCACCTACATTCTCGTAAGAACTGCATCTCATGTACTGTTATGCTATGTTAACTCTGTATTAACACTGTACTGACTGTAATCATTTTCTTGTTATAGTTTTTACCCGTATAAAACAGTATCTTGGATATACCGTATTCTGTCTTCAACTGCATCTTGGATATTCCTATATTCACTGTATATTCCATGTATACTGCAATCAAGTTCACGTTACCAGCTAATAAATCAAGGCTATTGAACTCCACAGTCTGTTTATTTGAAATGTGAACTAGGGTTTAGCTGTATGCTAGAGATTCACAGCATTACGTAAAAGAAGGCAGAACACATGCTTTTTGTGTGAATTGGAAAGCCAGGTTAGGACTCTTCACTGGAGCAAAAAAAATTGGCCAACAAGAACATCTTTGTAACCGGGACTCAAGAACATTGTTGCATAAAGCTTAGTTGATCCCACCTAAAGTTCTCTTGCCACCACTCCACTGTAAGCTTGGACTGATGAAGCTGTTTGTGAAAGCGCTACTGAAAGAAGGAGAGATGTTTAAGTACCTGTGTACCAAGTTTCAGGGACTGTCAGAATCAAGTCTGAAGGAAGGTGTGATGCCCTGGCAAAACCAGGTAGTTACAGATAGGCCCCCGCACAACACCTTTCCTCACTTAGGAAACACACAGCCGACCTGAAACCCTAGTCACCTAGGACCCTGAAGCCAGGACCGAAAACAGCGGCCTAGCTAATTAAATGATTGAGGGCAGGATTATAGGTCCTATCCCACCTAAAGTCCCTCAAAGAAGACAACAGCCCACTGATAGGGATAAGGCCACCGCCAGGGCCCTTAGATCCCACGGGCCAGCGCCTGCGGGCACGGCTCCTTAGGCCATATCCAGCCGGGAGCGGACTCCTGAGTTCCAGACCAGGCAGTCCACCATACACAAAAACAAGTGCAGAGTAAAGGACAGCGACCACCAGCCTGGGTGGGGGACCTGAATGCAACCGGCCGGGGCGGCAGGCCACCAGCACCTTTGGTTTACCGAAAGACTCGTGTGATTCATTTACTGTGAGTAACCAAACATCCCCCTGCTTGCTCAGGCGCGCCGGCCCTTGCCATCACCATACCCTGCACAAAGACACTGGGCCCCGGGGCAATCATCCCTACACACGGAGGGGTTAACATCCAGCTGCCACTACATCTCTCCCGGGTATCCCATAACGGCAGCGGTGGTGTCCCACCTCACCACACACCGTTGGTGGCGTCACAAACTTAATACGGCCTAGCCCATACATCTACATTCCTCCTTTTATTCGACATGTCCGCGAGACCCCCGGGTCGAGCCACTCTCTTAGAAGGTCTGGATCCGACCAACGGCGGCTGCTGGCACAGGGGCAGCACAAAAGCATTTTTGTGGGTTCGGATATTCAGAAACCCATGAATGAAGGATGACGTGTTTTAAACAATAATGAAAACTGTTGAAAAAAGGGCTTGGGACTCTTTGAAAGAAGCAATAAATACGTTTCTAGGTAACAACAAAGAATCAAAATTTAAGTCCATCGTGGAGAACATGCTGAAACGTTTCAAAGCCTTGGGTTGTCTAATGAATTTGAAGTTACATTTTTTACATTCCTATTTGGACTACTTGTCTGAAAACCTTGGTGCTGGTGGGAAGAACAAGAAGGTTTTCATCGGAATATCAAGGAGATGGAACGACGATACCAAAGTAAATGAAACGTGAACATGATTGCCGGATGCTTCACAGAGAAGATCCACAGGCCTTCTATAAGAGAAAAGGGGGATCTAGAGAAAAGGAAAAAGTGCAAGAATAAATTTCTAATAAGGTTGCAGAATGACTGTACAATAAATAAATGTATTTTATATATAAAATTGTGAATATTTTTGGTTACAATAAGTATTTTTCTTGTTCATGTCACTTGTATGTAACTTCACACATGGATTGTACAAAATCAATATTTGATGGTTAAAAAAAAATATTTATTTTTTTTTTTAAATCAGGACATTAGAAAACATAATAATCAGTCACTGGATTTGAAGTTTCATAAACCAAAATTTTACATAGCTGTGTAATTTGTCGGGCACCCACCGACAATAGAATAGCGCCAGATTTAGGAAGCTGGCTGAGGTCTGCAAAGTCTGTAGCCAGGTGACAAAATTGTCCAACCTGGGTTTCTTCCTTAAGTAGTCTCTGGTATGATGATATGGTATAATCCTGGCAGCCGGAGTCGAAATCCCTAGATTGCGGTTATGATCTCCAATCGGAATTGGAGCCCCTAGATTGAAGCCATGTAGCCAAGTGATCCTCTAGTTGAAGCCAAAGTCCCTAGACCGAGTCCACAAGGCATCCTGGTTCTGATCCCCTAGCCAGCTCCTAAGAGCTTAGACTAGATCATGCAACATCCATCAACAACCTGGTGACTCCAAGAAGTCCCCTTTTATAGCCATAACCTTCCCTTAGGATATACTGTGCCCTTATCAGATTGGTTGTACAAGGTTGCTTCTCTTATTGGATGGATTTCAAGCTGCATGGATAATGTTCATTTAAATGATGTGGATAGAAAGACTGAAGATATCTACATGTAGTCTGAAATCCATCATGAATCAATACTATTTTACACAGTCATAAGCAGCCCATGGGCATTCACCTGCATTCAAACCAATAACAGCTCATAGACCAGACAATCCATCTACCACTGGACCAAAGACAGGAAGTTAAATCCACTGCCTGCGGTAACCAACTTAATCCTATAGGCTACTCACACAACAAACCCAACAGAAAGGAAAAAAACATGGCTTCGATTATCCATCCAATGAAAACGCATAACCATTGTGAGCCATTGGACAATGCAATTGGACACTTGGTGACATGGTGCACGGCCCAATGAATCAAGTCTTTACTTCATATTCACGGTTTAAGCCCTTGGGTTCTAATATGCCCAGAGTACATATCCAGAAAGATTCTCTTTCTTTGAGCTAAACACAAGTCAACAATACATTGTAAGCAGATTCTATTACCAGTCCCACACCATTTTGTGACGCATAATCACACAGTGATCCAATTAAGATTCCAAGTCATCGAACATGTCCAAGCCATACGCAGAGGAGGCAATAGAATTAGGAAGCTCAAAGAAAGGGAATCTTTCTGGATATATACTCTGGGCACATTGGAACCCAAAGGCTTAAACCATGAATATGAAGTACAGACTTGATTCATTGGGCCATGCATGGACATAATGGACATAATTCTAATAGGCAGGACAGGTAATAAGGAGCACAAGTTATATGCTAAAATGTGTTGTGTGACAAGACAGACACAGGAAAGGACATGATAACAGGTGTAGGGACCAACAAGGTGAGACAAGGGGTATCAGGATAGGGTCAAGTAGGTATGAATGTAGTAATGGGGCAGGCATAGAGAATTGTATGTGAATGTGAATTACAATAAATCACTAAGGAAAGGAATATGTGAGTGTGTGCCTAATGTAAACTAATATTGTACTGGCAAAATTATAGATGGAAAGGGAGAAGGGGAGGGGGGAGAGAGGAGGCTGTAATTGACTACAAGGGTATGAGTTATGAGTGATCATAGGGATAGTGTTACATAAGTGGAAATACCTATGGAGGACCGGATGTGTAAGCGCATACCTTATACAAACCTATAGAGTGCTGATGGGTGAGAGTGTGATGTTAGATATAAGACATCCTATAGTGAATAGTGAGCCGTAATCAAGTGCAACAGGGATATTTCACGTGACTATGGGAACCTGGAAGGTAAAGAAAGGGGAGAAAAAACTGTTAGACAAGGTAATCAGACATAATGTAACCAGTTGATCAGACATGATCACCTGGTTTGAGACCCCCTGCCTTACACTATATAGATATCATGTTCATTCCCCATCTATCTTGCTCAGGAGAGCATCTCCCTCCCCCGGCACCAAGAGCAGCTCATACTGAATTGTTACATTGACTAGTAACACTGCACACAGAAATGCACCTTAATATTCCACTGTTAACCCTTTCCTCCCAGCAGTAACACACAACTCACCTTGATATCATGGTGATTTATGGTCAGAATGACTTCAATGCGATCAGTGATTTCTATTCTAGCTCTGCTCACATAGATTTTATATCCACACTCAACTATAGGCCGTTCTTCATATTTTGGGGGCTTTTAGTCAGATATACTAGTTTGTGCCTGTATAGTATTGGTGTAGATGGGAGTGTAGGGCATGGGTTACATGGCACTGTGGTGGAATACTGATGGGAGGTATTGGTGCTGTGTTTGATGCTTCTACTGGGTATTTTCCTACAAATACTGGAACAGCTCACTGCTTAGAATGATCCTTCCCAGCTCTATAATATATTATATATACCCCACAATGCAGGCTCACACACACATTTGTCTCAAGTGTGTTGTAGGGACACAGATACAGTCTTGGTCATGTGACTAAAGGCTACTTTACACACTGCGATATCGGTCCCGATATCGCTAGTGTGGGTACCTGCCCCCATCTGTTGCGCGACACGGGCAAATCGTTGCCCATGCCGCACAACACCGACCAGACCCGTCACACATACTTACCTGCCCGGCGACGTCGCTGTGTCCGGCGAACCGCCTCCTTTCTAAGGGGGCGGTCCGTGCGGCGTCACAGCGACGTCACTGAGCGACGGCCCAATAGCAGCGGAGGGGCGGAGATGAGTGGCCGGAACATCCCGCCCACCTCCTTCCTTCCTCATAGCGGCTGGGAGGCAGGTAAGGAGAGGTTCCTCGTTTCTGCGGTGTCACACGGAGCGATGTGTGCTACCGCAGGAGCGACGAACTACATCGTTACTGCTGCAGTAACGATAATCGAGAATGGAGACCCATGTCACCGATGAGCGATTTTGCACGTTTTTGCAACGATGCAAAATCGCTCATCGGTATCACACGCAGCAACATCGCTAATGCGGCCGGATGTGCGTCACAAATTCCGTGACCCCAACGACTCCGCATTAGCGATGTCGCAGCGTGTAAAGCCCCCTTTAGTGGGAGTGGTGTACAGGGTCTTAGCAGTAAAGAGTATTCCATATTTCTGCCAGATACCCACAGAGATATTGAAATCTGAAAAAAGAGACTTCTGCTCATTGAAGGTAAGAACTACTCACATAGCGTTCAACTCCACAGCAAACGAGTGCTCTAGCACTGGCATCTCAGCAGGGATATTCCCCTACTACACATGTGTGTCTAGGTCACTGTGACAGTTTACAGGACATAACTCAGGGCACCTAGACAGAAGGCAGAGGGACTACTTTCTATTTCTGGTGTAGAGCATATATATATATTTATACTATTACATGGGACACATGTACCTTGTATTACCATTATTCGCTGTATATGAACCCCTTTTCTCCGGGCATTATTTGTCTATAGCATTTTTCACGAACCTGAGGCAACTGAGAACCCTTCAGTGAAGGAATTCCACTAACCCTCACAATACCTACCAGGGGCCTCCCTGCAGTAACTCAGGTAGTTGTACCCATTCTCTTTCCGCATTCTATGTGTTCTTCTTCTTTCTTCTTTTTTTTCTTTTTTCTTCTTTTTATTTCTATCATGTAGTTCAGGGGTTTATAGATATATGTCCTGCATCTCATATTTCCTTTAGTGGTGCTTCTTACCCATTCTCATATCATTTACCCTAGTATTTCATGATCCTGAGGCGACTGAGAACCCTTTAATAAAGGAATCCTTTTTCACCTGAATTGTCAAGTGATACTTACCAGTGACTATCACGTAATGTTACAGGTAGTTCTTTTTCTTCCTCTTCTTTCTCTCCTTTCTTCTTTGTCACACGGTCCATTGTGTTATAGCCCACGTGTCATGATAACACTTGTACCATCTTTTCATTTAGATTCCACCTACAATTATTTACCGATTCCAGTTCTGGAATAGGCTTTCATCATCTACTCACTAGAATTCTCAAGTTCATAAGGTACTGAGACATATACATGTTCACACCATTATAAAGAACAAAGTATAAACATTGAGGTTTTTCTCACACCCATGTTCCTGTGATCTTTGATATGATATGTGTTCATTTCCTTCACTATATAGGATTGCAAGTTTTCCATTTGTACCTTAATGGCAATGACGCTATACAATTGAACACATATCATCCTGTTATCCATATAGGTGTGTATTTACCTGCTTGACTATTTTTGGTTGTTTGATCCAGAATGTTTCTCCAGATAGGTCATGTGGAAATTTTCTTTCCTCAGTACAAATGTTTTCACTATGGCTTTGGAAAATTTTTTTGTATGTGCATCATGGTCATTTGACCCATTGTACTCTCAAGTAGCAATATATTGTACTGTTATGTTGTACTATGTACTAATTACGTGTTTATATGGTTTTGTAACCCTTTATGATCTTAGATAACTTTATCCTTGATAAAGACCTAAAAACAAGCTCGAAACGTTGGATGAATTATCCTTTTGCACAAATAAAGAATTTTCAGCATTCTAAGAGTTCTTTTCTTACGTTATTGATCACTATAGTGTGCCAGAGCTATTTCTATTGAATTGACTCTTATTTTTTCTGAGCACCTGCTATATACACAGTGAGCCAGACATATTCAATTTTCATTCAGAAGGCAGAGGGAAGCCTTAGCAGCTGAGCCTATATCTTGGCTTGTGAGCATTAGAACAGGCCGGCGATTACAGGGTAACATGAAAAATGTCCAGCTTGCATTATGACTAGAACATGACAATATCCTTTTAAGTACTAACCTATGATGCGTTCCTAAGTAGTTGATGTTATATGTTCTACATTTCATTTTCTGCATACTTTACAAGTAGTAGAATTTGCTTTGATATAGGCAACTGGATTTTCACAATGAAAAGGCAAAGGATAACGCCCGAAAAAGACGCCATACATTATGTCAGTGCCATCACTGACAAACCTGGATTGACCATGAAATACATCAATCCCCTTAAAGGTGAGTTAAAACAAGTTTTAACTAAATTGCCTTAATATTGTCATGCATTAGAATGACTGTCTTAGGTAATGATAAATATTTTCTACAGGAAGAGGAGTGTTTGCTGAAACTGAAATCGAAAAAGGGAGTTTTGTTGCAGAATATCGAGGTGAGCTCACGTATGCACTTACGATGGTAGACAACTACTCGAGATTTATGGTTGTGGTACAAGTCAAAGATCTAATGGCCCATACTGCAGCGAAGGTCTTCCAAGCACACTTATGCAGACCTCATGGCTACTCAGAGAGAGTCCTCACAGATCAAGGCACTGCCTTTGAAGTGGAAATCTTCAAGTGATTTATAGAGGGTTAACAATACGTTGGGATCACCGGATCTAATCTCCCTTTTTATACACCCTAAAATCTTGTTTGCTTTAGAATAAACAATAACATCATAAAGGTATAAGATGACGCCATTATTAGCGTCACCATACCGCTACTCTGCCTTCTAAAACGGTCTCTGCTCAAAACCAAACATGATGCATTGCAGGCGGAGCGCGATGAGTTGCAGCAAGAAACAGTAGTGGGTGTGGGTGATAACACACAGCCCAGCCTCGTCTCATCACAACGTGCAGTGGAGGGCTATGACGAGGAGGAGGATGAAGACATGGAGCAAATCTCCGGCCAAATTGAGGATATGACATGCACACCAGTCATATCCTCGGTTCAGCGTGGCTGGCCAGAGGACAGGGTAGATGAGGAGGAGGAGGAGGAGGAGGAGGACAGCATGTTCAGTCAACGTGTTGGTCAGGCTACTGAAGTCCTGGCTGTTAAGAGTCTGGCGCACATGGCTGACTTTATGGTAAGCTGCCTGTCTCGTGACCCTCGCTTTAAGAACATCTTGGCCGACAATCATTACTGGTTGGTAACACTGTTAGACCCACGCTACAAGGAGAACTTTATGTCTCTTATTCCCGAGGCGGAGAGGTCAACCAAAATGCAGCAGTTCCGGAAGGCCATAGTCACGGAAGTAGGCAAAGCATTCCCCTCACAAAACGCTAGCGGCATAGGTCAGGAATCAGTGGACAACCAAGGCGTACAGCCGAGAGAGGCACAAGTCCAATCCGCCAGAGGTAGGGGAACAGTCTTTAAGATGTGGGACAGTTTTCTCAGCCCCTCACGTACCACAGCCCCTGAGGTGCGGGGTAGTGCCACAAGAAATCCTAAGTTTGCCCAGATGCTCAAGGAGTACCTTGCAGATCGAACAACTGTACTCCGACATTCCTCTGTGCCTTACAATTATTGGGTATCCAAGGTGGACACGTGGCATGAATTGGCTCTCTACGCCTTGGAAGTCCTGGCCTGCCCTGCCGCTAGCGTTTTGTCAGAGCGTGTTTTTAGTGCCGCAGGTGGAATCATTACAGATAAACGCACCCGCCTGTCAACTGAAAATGCTGACAGGCTGACTCTGATCAAGATGAACAAGGGTTGGATTGGGCCAGACTTCACCACACCACCAGCAAATGAGAGCGGAATTTAAAGTTTGTAACGGGAATTTGCCATGTACCTCCAGTCACCCATGGGTACACACTTCTGGACTTTGGATAATCGCTGGACTGCTCCTCCTTCTCCTCATGCGCCACCATGATGACCGTTACAAGAGTTAGGCCTTTGTTTCAGGTATACCCCCAGTGGTAAATTTTTTCGCCCATTCTTTGCAGAATGGACATTACAACGACAGGAGACCCGCTCCTTTGCAATGGGAACAATGTTTTGAGGCCCTCATGCACGTCTCTATGCAGGGACAACGTGGAGCCTCCCAATTTTTGGCTGCCCTGCCAAAGGGCTATACTATAATACACCCACTAATAAAGGAATCCTTTTTCACTTGAATTGTCAAGTGATACTTACCAGTGACTATCACGTAATGTTACAGGTAGTTGCATTTTCTTCCTCTTCTTTCTCTCCTTTCTTCTTTGTCACACGGTCCATTGTGTTATAGCCCACGTGTCATGATAACACTTGTACCATCTTTTCATTTAGATTCCACCTACAATTATTTACTGATTCCAGTTCTGAAATAGGCTTTCATGATCTACTCACTAGAATTCTCAAGTGCATAAGGTACTGAGACATATACATGTTCACACCATTATAAAGAACAAAGTATAAACATTGAGGTTTTTCTCACACCCATGTTCCTGTGTTCTTTGATATGATATGTGTTCATTTCCTTCACTATATAGGATTGCAAGTTTTCCATTTGTACCTTAATGGCAATGACGCTATACAATTGAACACATATCATCCTGTTATCCATATAGGTGTGTATTTACCTGCTTGACTATTTTTGGTTGTTTGATCCAGAATGTTTCTCCAGATAGGTCATGTGGAAATTTTCTTTCCTCAGTACAAATGTTTTCACTATGGCTTTGGAAAAATTTTTTGTATGTGCATCATGGTCATTTGACCCATTGTACTCTCAAGTAGCAATATATTGTACTGTTATGTTGTACTATGTACTAATTACGTGTTTATATGGTTTTGTAACCCTTTATGATCTTAGATAACTTTATCCTTGATAAAGACCTAAAAACAAGGTCGAAACGTTGGATGAATTATCCTTTTGCACAAATAAAGAATTTTCAGCATTCCAAGAGTTCTTTTCTTACGTTATTGATCACTATAGTGTGCCAGAGCTATTTTTATTGAATTGACTCTTATTTTTTCTGAGCACCTGCTATATACACAGTGACCCAGACATATTCAAGTTTCATTCAGAAGGCAGAGGGAAGCCTTAGCAGCTGAGCCTATATCTTAGCTTGTGAGCATTAGAACAGGCCGGCGATTACAAGGTAACATGAAAAATGTCCAGCTTGCATTATGACTAGAACATGACAATATCCTTTTAAGTACTAACCTATGATGCGTTCCTAAGCAGTTGATGTTATATGTTCTACATTTCATTTTCTGCATACTTTACAAGTAGTAGAATTTGCTTTGATATAGGCAACTGGATTTTCACAATGAAAAGGCAAAGGATAACGCCCGAAAAAGACGCCATACATTATGTCAGTGCCATCACTGACAAACCTGGATTGACCATGAAATACATCAATCCCCTTAAAGGTGAGTTAAAACAAGTTTTAACTAAATTGCCTTAATATTGTCATGCATTAGAATGACTGTCTTAGGTAATGATAAATATTTTCTACAGGAAGAGGAGTGTTTGCTGAAACTGAAATCGAAAAAGGGAGTTTTGTTGCAGAATATCGAGGCGAGCTCACGTATGCACTTACGATGGTAGACAACTACTCGAGATTTATGGTTGTGGTACAAGTCAAAGATCTAATGGCCCATACTGCAGCGAAGGTCTTCCAAGCACACTTATGCAGACCTCATGGCTACTCAGAGAGAGTCCTCACAGATCAAGGCACAGCCTTTGAAGCGGAAATCTTCAAGGACTTCTGCAGCTTTTACCGATGCAGGAAGATGCGCACTACACCCTACCATGCTCAAACCAATGGTTATCAACCTGCTCAGGACTTTACCCCATATTCCAGATGTGGCCTTACAAGTGATTTATAGAGGGGTAACAATACGTTGGGATCACCGGATCTAATCTCCCTTTTTATACACCCTAAAATCTTGTTTGCTTTAGAATAAACAATAACATCATAAAGGTATAGCAGTACCGTTTCAAAGTTTCGGTGTCCCAAGCAGCATTCCATCAGCCTCTGGAAGGTTCCTGGCAAATTGCACAGCTCGAAGGGCATGCTTTTGAACTCGCAGAGACCCATCGGGGTGGCAAAGGCGGTCTTCTCCCGGTCTGCCTCAGCAACGGACACTTGCCAATAGCGACTAGTGAGATCAAGGGTAGAAAAATAATTTGCAGTTCTCAATGCAGCTAGCTATTCCTCTATACAGGGGAGTGGTGCTGTCCTTCTTCTTTAACAGGACCAACGGAGCTGCCCAGAGGCTACAACTGTCACGGATAACCCCAGCCTCCATCATGTTGCTCAACATGTCCTTGGTACACTGGTAATGTGCAGGTAGTTTTGGCTTATATCTCTCTTTGATGGGTGGGTGTGCACTTGTGGGGATGTAGTGTTTGACCCCTTTTATTCTTCAAAAGTCTAGCGGATGTTTGCTGAAGACTTGCTCGTATTCTTGCACTAGCCTGTAGACCCCCTTCTTGTGATGTGAAGGTGTGGAGTCAGTGCCTACGTGTAATTCCTTACACCACTCCTATGGCTGACTTGGTGAGCTGTCACTGAATGGGTGGGCTGAAGCAATGGTGGATGCTGCTGTTTGGATAGCATGTGTATCTACTGAGAACAGCTTATCAATGGTGGCAAATCGGAGCAGCTTAATCTCTTGCTCTCCGCAGTTCAACACTCTCATGGGCACTCTTCCCTTCCATATTAATGAATAAAACTATGATGTAAATGTAAATAGCATATAGATACCCCACAAATGCAGATAAAAGTAGGTTATGGGAAAAGGGGGAAGAGAGAAACAGGAAAATAGTGGAATAAAGTATACCTTCCAGGTGGGAGAGGAAATGGCAGCACAGCCAATGGAGGTGAAGCAAGGGGAGCCTGCAACTAAAGAGTTGAGAGCGTTATCACATGGTGACTGAGCCTGATTGTAACGGGAGCATAGAGGTGCCGATCCTGTCTTACCTGCGTTGGTGTAGAAGTGGGTGTCCTGTGGTGGAGTCAGCTATGTGCAGTGGTGGCCGTGGGTTCTTTTATGTGCGACCGTAGTAATAGCTGCGCCCACTTCCTGTATGGGAGTGGAATGCAGTGAGGGTAATGGAACGCACGCCTGCGCATTTGTGTTTAACGTCGCGCATGTGCAGAACGGAGAAAAGGCTGCGCTCACTTCCTAATGAAAGGGAGTGAGACGCATCTGGGAAGGGAAGGGAAAAGATTAGGGTTTGGGGATGATGAAAGGGCTTTCTACGGGCAAGGATGGCAAAGGGTGGCAGTGACGGAAAGTCAGGCAGCCTGTCCTGTCCTGTCCTGTCCGTCCGTCTTTTTGTATCATGAATTGGAAAGACTGCAAGGGGGAGGGGAGGTGCTTGTGTCCAAAAGGAGGAGTTATTCAGATTCATTGCAGTGGGCGGCGGCTGCAAAAAGCACCATTCTTCTTGTTTTTGCTCTGCAAAACAGCCTTTTCAAGGGTTGGCTTGGGTGACAAAATGTCTTCTGTAGGCGTGGGTTTGTCTCCCTCTCCCTAAGATGTGTCCGGTATAGGCCAGGGTGCCACTCAAGGCCGTAACCAATTCGGGTTATAGCTTCTCGGCCTTTTGGCTAAGATCAAGTGTAGTTTCGGAGGACGCTACCTTGGTCGGTACTGGAAGGTGCCTGGGATTGCACGTCTGCCGGCCTTGAGGAAGTGTGTGCGCCTTCTGGTGACACATAGCCCTCTTGTGCCTGGACGGTTCCCAGGCAACGGGAGGCGATCACCTTTGTTATTTTGAAGTCCTACTGATAAACAGAAAAAAAAAAAAATTAAATCTGTTCTTATCAGTTTAATATCTGATACGTCCCCTCTCTGGGGACCATATATTAAATGGATTTTTAGAACAAGGAGATGGAAAAAATCTTGCTCTGTCCACTCCACGCATTGACCTGGTATTGCAGTACCTCCAGGACCGGTGCACCCCTTCTTAACCCAGTTTCCAAAAGCAGAACTCAATTCACCTGATTCAAATGAG
The DNA here is from genome assembly GCF_048569485.1 of Anomaloglossus baeobatrachus. Classification (NCBI taxonomy): domain Eukaryota; kingdom Metazoa; phylum Chordata; class Amphibia; order Anura; family Aromobatidae; genus Anomaloglossus; species Anomaloglossus baeobatrachus. The sequence continues at coordinate 53,256 of NW_027445042.1, forward strand.
CCCCATTAGTGAATTGAAAGAAAGCAAAAACTTTATATGCACCTCAATTTGGCCAATTCACTTTTCACACTTTCACCCTTTTTTTTATCTTTCACACCTTTTACTTGCTTTATTGATGCAAAAAGCTGTGCCAAATAGCAAACTCATCTCCACTCAACTTGACCAACTCTGCTATGTCCCGTGCAGTATCTTATTCTCAGTCTTATCTAGATCATTTGCAATTGAATAGAATAGATCCCTTTTGGCTGCTTATGACTGTGTAAAATATGTAGTTTTACTGGGCTGGGATGAGAGAATCCATTGAAGCATGGTGTAGGGATTGTGGTTCCTGTGTGCTAAGAAGAGAGGCTGGCACCAGCCAGAAAGCCCCATTGCAGCCAATAATCACTTAATAACTTTTTCAACTTGTCATCATATGGGAGGCCTTCCATTCCTTGTAGTAGTCTAGTTGCCCACCTTTGAACTGACTCTAACTTCTGAATGTCCTTTTTAAAATGTGGAGCCCAAAACTGGTTCCCATATTCCAGATGTAGCCTTACAAGTGATTTATAGAGGTGTAACAATACGTTGGGATCACGGGATCTAATCTCCCTTTTTATACACCCTAAAATCTTGTCCCAAGCAGCATTCCATCAGCCTCTGGAAGGTTCCTGGCGCATTGCACAGCTCGAAGGGCATGCTTTTGAACTCGCAGAGACCCATAGGGGTGGCGAAGGCGGTCTTCTCCCGGTCTGCCTCAGCAACGGACACTTGCCAATAGTGACTAGTGAGATCAAGGGTAGAAAAATAATTTGCAGTTCTCAATGCAGCTAGCAATTCCTCAATACGGGGAGTGGTGCCGTCCTTCTTTTTTAACAGGATCAACAGAGCTGCCCAAAGGCTACAACTGTCACGGATAACCCCAGCCGCCTTCATGTTGCTCAACATGTCCTTGGTACACTGGCAATGTGAAGGTGGTATTGGCTTATAGCTCTCTTTGATGGGTGGGTGTGCACCTGTGGGGATGTGGTGTTGGACCCCTTTTATTCCCCCAAAATCTAGCGGGCTTCCCACCGGTAACCCGCTCCCCAGCTTGGATGGATGCTGAGGGAGCCCCTTTTGCCCGCAGGCTCTGGCCCTGGGAACTGTAGCCTTGGCGGTGACTGTGCTTCCCTCTACGGTGTGAGCTGTTGCCTTCAATCGGGTCTTGACTGCTGGGAAACCCTGGAGGTTCCTGTCGCTAACGGATTTGACCGGTTTTACGGCGACTCCTAGCCTGGTCGGGGTCCGTAGGCCCTGCCGGATGGTGCTGGCTTCTCTTCACTCCCCGATCTGGTACCGGCGGGCCACCGCCCATCCCCGGTCCGTACGGTTCACTCCAATCAGCCTCTCCTGCAGAAGGTCACCACCGTCTGCCAACCTTGCTGAGTGCCCGGGCCACACACCCGGACACGGTCAGTCTCCTCTCCTCTTCACTTCTCTAACTCCAAAACTGATCTCTAATCTGACTCCTTTTCCCGCCTCCAGGACTGTGAACTCCTCGGTGGGTGGGATCAACCGCCTGGCCCACCCCCTGGTGTGGACATCAGCCCCTGGAGGAAGGCAACTAGGATTTGTGTTTAGCTTCGGTGTGCCTAGCCGGAGTGTAGAGTGTGTTGGTGTAGTACCTGTGACGACCTGGCTTGTCCAGGGCGCCACATTCCCCTATAGTAAAATGCAGACCGTCCGCGGGCTGCCCGTCCATCACCGGTTTTATTTTCACAACTGAAAAAGAATAAAACGGTAAAACATGTAAAAGCATCATAAACATTTTACAACGGTACAGCTTCCGCTCTTCTCCCACCCAAACAACCTGGCCCTGATGCTGCCCCTAAGAAGCGGGCAGCACCCCTTGACCCCAGTCCAGCACCAAGTTGCCCGAGCGGGTTCTGTCTCTTTCAGGGGGCCCACGTCCAAGGGGACCCCTGAACCCCCGGAGGATCGCCACCGGTTACGGTAGTGGCGGGCCTAGGCCATCCCTTTCCTCCAGGCCCATCCTCCCAAATCAGCCTCTCCGGAGGCGGTAACGGTGTCAAGCCAACAAACATTTTTATTTACATTGCACTAAGTTTGTGGTTGCCCTGCAAGTTCTCGGGCTTGTCCGTAAGCAGTTCCTTACGCAATGGTTGCACAGTCCCTACGGGGACAACAGTTGCCGGCAACGGCCGGTTTAATCACGGTTCAATCAGGTAAACTTCTTTGGTTGATCATCTTTACTTATCATTTAAAACTTTCAAACTGGTACACTCAACACATAAAGCCCCCCCCTTTTAAAGAGTAGTTTCCCTGTACCTAAGTGGGGGTCTACCTAGGTTGGGGCGAGTGGACCTTCGGGGTCCGGTGTCAGTGGTGACAGGCAGTGGGGCAGAGGGAACAGTCAGTTCCTCCTCCCTGCTATCATGTGGGGCAGGCGGAGGCGTAGGGGAGCTGGGTACAGGTACCTCCCTGGGCACTGGCTCGCGGTTAACCGTTTCCATCATTTCTTCATCCACGGGTTGTGGGAACAGTATCACTGGAAGGATCACCGCACCGTTCTGTGTAGGCCAGTCTGCTGGAAAATCACCCATCATGGTGTGGATTACCTCTTTTTCCTTCTCCACTGGACTGGGAACTGGAGCCTCATCCGCTACTCTCAATGCTGGTGGGCACTTCTTCAGGTGGTCTCGGGAAACCGTGGCCAAAGTCCCCCCCTGGTCACGGCTGATCTGGTAGGCCTTCCCATTCTCCCATCCTGTGGGCTGGACTACATACGGGTTTTTTTCCCATTGATCATCCAGCTTGTGGGCCCTTCTTTTCCGCTTCAGCACTACATCCCCAGGTTGGAAGGAACCGGCAGGCGCCTTCTTGTTGAAGCACTGCTCCTGTTGTCCCCGACTCCGGCACAAGTTCTTTTCAACATACTCCTGGACCTGTCGGTACTGTGTCCTCCGCCGAGTGTCCCATTCAGCTGTCGACAGGAGTGCTTCTGAAGCTTCCAAGCCCATTTCCAGATCCACTGGTAGCCGGCCGGGACGAGCTCTCATCAGGTATGCTGGAGTGCATTTCGTAGAGCTGGAAGGGATGTTGTTGTACATATCGACCAGGTCAGGTAGCTTCTCCAGCCACAGGTTCCGCTCTTCCAGTGGTAACGTCTTGAGGAGGCCCAGGACCAAGTGGTTCATCTTTTCACAAATGCCATTGGTTTGGGCGTGGTAAGGCGTGGTCCGGATTTTCTTGCAGCCGTACAACTGGCAGAATTCCTGGAATACCTCTGCTTCAAAGGCCGGACCCTGGTCGGTAAGCACCCTCTCCGGGTACCAATGCGGTCAACAGAAATAAGCCTGGAAAGCCTTAGCAGCGGTGCGGCCGGTTAAGTCCTTAACTGGGACAACCACCAGGAACCTCGAGTAGTGGTCTACGATGGTCAGAGCGTAGGTGTACCCACTTCGGCTGGGGGTGAGCTTTACATGGTCAAGGGCAACCAGCTCCAGCGGTTGGTGTGTAATGATCGGGTGTAGGGGTGCCTTCTGGCTGGCCTCGTCCTTCCTTCTCAATGCGCAAGGGCCACATTCTCGGCACCAGGCCTCCACAGATTCCCGCATTCCACTCCAATAGAACCGCTCTCTTAACAACATCTCTAGCTTCTTCCACCCGAAGTGCACTGCACCATCATGGTATGCTTGCAGGACGGTGGGCACGTTAGCCTGGGGAATCACCAGCTGGCGGATCTTCTCGTGAGTCTTTGGATTAATCAGCTCGCGATACAACTTCCCCTGGTGTAGGTATAGCCGGGTCCGTTCTTGCCACAGACGTTGGGCTTCGGCAGGGGCAGCAGGGTCTATCCCAGCAGAACCCTGTTCCACTAGAGTCTTGACCAGGCGGACAGCAGGTGCCTGGTCCTGAGCTTCCTGCCAGTCCTGTCGGGGCAGCGGATCCAGGTTCACCCGTTGTTGGTAGACGTGCACCTTCTCAGTGAATGGCCGGTGAAATGCAGGCAACTCGATCTCTTCGAGGTCATCATCCTCTGGCCCCTCTTCCGACAGGTGGGGCATCCGGGAGAGTGCATTGGCATTGACGTTGGTACGGCCGGCCCGGTACTTGATGGTGAAATCGTAGTTGGCTAACCTGGTCACCCACCGCTGCTCCAACGCGCCCAGCTTGGCCGTATCTAGATGGGTCAGCAGGTTATTGTCTGTGTACGCGGTGAACTTGGCTGCTGCCAGGTAATGGCGGAACCGCTCGGTGATAGCCCACACCAGTGCCAAGAGCTCAAGCTTGAAGGAGATGTAGTTCTCAGGGTTCCTCTCAGTCGGTCGGAGTTTTCGGCTAGCATAAGCTATTACCTTTTCCCTTCTGTCTTAGACCTGGGATAGAACAGCCCCCAAGCCCACATTGCTGGCGTCGGTGTAGAGGATGAATGGGCGGCTGTAGTCAGGGTACGCTAGGATTTCCTCTCCGGTCAGGGCTGTTCTCAGCTGGCGGAAGGATTCCTCATGCTTTTCTTCCCACACCAATGGGGCTACTAGGGATCTACCACCCTTGGTCTGTCCTACGAGGAGGTCTTGCATGGGGGCAGCCATCTTTGTGTACCCCTTAATGAAGCGACGGTAATATCCCACCAGGCCCAGAAACTGCCTCACTTCCCTCACTGTGGTCGGTCTCGGCCAGTCTTGGATGGCGGTGATCTTCTCGGGGTTGGGGGCGACACCTTCCGCACCAACCACATGTCCTAGGTACTGCACTCTGGGTTTCAGCAGATGACACTTTGAGGGCTTCAACTTCATCCCATACTTGGCAAGGGACGCGAACACCTCGGCTAGGTGCTCCAGGTGGGCTTCATACGTCTGTGAGTACACAATCACATCATCCAAGTACAGCAAAACGGTCCCATAGGCAGTCTTCTCTCGGTCTTCCGGTGCCACGGCCACCTGCCAGTACCCGCTGGTGAGGTCAAGGGTGGAGAAGTAGTTAGCGGTTCTCAGCGAGGCCAGGGACTCTTTGATGCGGGGCAGAGGGTAAGCATCCTTATGCGTTATCTGGTTAATCTTCCGGTAATCCACACACATCCGCATGGTGCCATCCTTCTTCTTAACCAGCACCAACGGAGCGGCCCAGGGACTACAGCTGTCCCTAATAACCCCTGCCTCCTTCATGTTCCTCAATATGTCTTTGGCGCATTGGTAGTGCGCAGGGGGAATAGGCCTGTATCTCTCTTTAATAGGGGAGTGTGTACCGGTAGGGATGTGGTGTTGAACCCCTTTAATCTGCCCAAAATCTAGAGGGTGCTTGCTAAAAACCCGCTCATACTCCTGTACCACCCGGTATACCCCTTCCTTGTGGTGTATGGGGGTATCATCAGTGCCGACATGTAGCTCTCGATACCACTCGCCTAACTCCCCCAGGGATGAGTGGGAACCGGCAGCAGGCGGTGTGACCGGGGGAACGGCTTCATGGATCGTGTGGGGATCTAGAGTGAGCAATTTGGCAAGGGTAGCGTACCGGGTGGTGCATGAATGCACACATATTGGTTTTATAATCTTATTGTATTACTTTATATTCTTATTTCACTTGTGCATATCTCCACCATAATCCTGGCTAAGAAATATAGCTTTTTTTGGGGTACACAGGTAGTAAGGTCTTCTTTCTATTTCTTTAGGGGTGATATAGCCTGGTGGAACTCTAGACCTCTAACATTATATATGCACCCTTTTTCTTTATGGTTCTTGGACACCTTATAACATTCTTCCATACATATATATCTTTCTCATAAATTATAAATAATTAGGCATTTTTATATATTTTATTTACATTTTCATAAATAACTTTTTACAAAGCATGGGGGACATTCTCACATACATATAATTTTCATGTACGCATTCTGAAAATTTACGCATAAACCGTACACACTCCTTTTTGTAACAATTTCTATAACTCATTCGCTGAACTCTCATCCCGGATATTCATTCTTACACCGAATTTCCTGTTATAACACAACATTCATGATTTTTATTCAATTTATTTTTATTTTTTAGGTTTATTAGTAGTGATGAGCGAGTACTAAAAAGCTCGGGTGCTCGAAGCTCGGGCCGAGCCTCCCAAGATACTCGTGTACTCGGCCCGAGCACCGAGCCCAATGTTATCCTATGGGAGACCCGAGTATTTTTGTGAAATGACCACCGGCAGCATGTAGAAACCCTAAAAATGGCACAAAAGTCTCCGAAGAGTGCTCAAATGACATGGCAACAGCATGGGGAAGACCCCTTGAAGCATTTATCACTCAAAAGTCACAGCTTTGAATAATTTTGTCCGCGTTTTACGCCATTTTTACGGACTCACCAGAAAACCTTCCAAAATGACACCAAAATGATTTTTCATAGCGGAAATGTTAAGGGCACATACCCAATAGTGAGATAGAGCTAATGTATGTTACTTTTTGAGATCAATACATGAAAGATTTTACGTAAAACATTGTGTGGCACTCCGATGTCCCTGAGAAGAGACGTACATAAAGGCCTCTGAGTCTAATGTGCCCATTTTGACGAACTGAGTCTTTGTAGTATTTTCCTTTGCCAGGGCAGTCCAAAATTGTGAGGTTCACCAATGCCCCTGCATACAGACGTGCATGATGGCCTGTAAACCTGAAGTGCCCATTGTAAGGAAGTGGGTCTATTGTAGTATAGCCCTTAGGCAGGGCAGCCAAAAATTGGGAGGCTCCACGTTGTCCCTGGATAGAGACGTGCATGAGGGCCTCAAAACATTAAGTGTCCAGTGTCAGGAAGTGGGTGTATTATAGTATAGCCCTTAGGCAGGGCAGCCAAAATTTGGGAGGCTCCACGTTGTCCCTGGATAGAGACGTGCATGAGGGCCTGTAAACCTGAAGTGCCCATTGGAAGGAAGTGGGTCTTTTGTAGTATAGCCCTTTGGCAGGGCAGCCAAAAATTGGGAGGCTCCACGTTGTCCCTGGATAGAGACGTGCATGAGGGCCTGTAAACCTGAAGTGCCCATTGGAAGGAAGTGGGTCTTTTGTAGTATAGCCCTTTGGCAGGGCAGCCAAAAATTGGGAGGCTCCACGTTGTCCCTGGATAGAGACATGCATGAGGGCCTCAAAACATTAAGTGTCCATTGTCAGGAAGTGGGTGTATTATAGTATAGCCCTTAGGCAGGGCAGCCAAAAATTGGGAGGCTCCACGTTGTCCCTGGATAGAGACGTGCATGAGGGCCTGTAAACCTGAAGTGCCCATTGGAAGGAAGTGGGTCTTTTGTAGTATAGCCCTTTGGCAGGGCAGCCAAAAATTGGGAGGCTCCACGTTGTCCCTGGATAGAGACGTGCATGAGGGCCTCAAAACATTAAGTGTCCATTGTCAGGAAGTGGGTGTATTATAGTATAGCCCTTTGGCAGGGCAGCCAAAAATTGGGAGGCTCCACGTTGTCCCTGGATAGAGACGTGCATGAGGGCCTCAAAACATTAAGTGTCCATTGTCAGGAAGTGGGTGTATTATAGTATAGCCCTTAGGCAGGGCAGCCAAAAATTGGGAGGCTCCACGTTGTCCCTGGATAGAGACGTGCATGAGGGCCTCAAAACATTAAGTGTCCATTGTCAGGAAGTGGGTCTTTTGTAGTATAGCCCTTTGGCAGGGCAGCCAAAAATTGGGAGGCTCCACGTTGTCCCTGGATAGAGACGTGCATGAGGGCCTCAAAACATTAAGTGTCCATTGTCAGGAAGTGGGTGTATTATAGTATAGCCCTTAGGCAGGGGAGCCAAAAATTGGGAGGCTCCACGTTGTCCCTGGATAGAGACGTGCATGAGGGCCTCAAAACATTAAGTGTCCATTGTCAGGAAGTGGGTCTTTTGTAGTATAGCCCTTTGGCAGGGCAGCCAAAAATTGGGAGGCTCCACGTTGTCCCTGGATAGAGACGTGCATGAGGGCCTCAAAACATTAAGTGTCCATTGTCAGGAAGTGGGTGTATTATAGTATAGCCCTTTGGCAGGGCAGCCAAAAATTGGGAGGCTCCACGTTGTCCCTGCATAGAGACGTGCATGAGGGCCTCAAAACATTGTTCCCATTGCAAAGGAGCGGGTCTCCTGTCGTTGTAATGTCCATTCTGCAAAGAATGGGCGAAAAAATTTACCACTGGGGGTATACCTGAAACAAAGGCCTAACTCTTGTAACGGTCATCATGGTGGCGCATGAGGAGAAGGAGGAGCAGTCCAGCGATTATCCAAAGTCCAGAAGTGTGTACCCATGGGTGACTGGAGGTACATGGCAAATTCCCGTTACAAACTTTAAATTCCGCTCTCATTTGCTGGTGGTGTGGTGAAGTCTGGCCCAATCCAACCCTTGTTCATCTTGATCAGAGTCAGCCTGTCAGCATTTTCAGTTGACAGGCGGGTGCGTTTATCTGTAATGATTCCACCTGCGGCACTAAAAACACGCTCTGACAAAACGCTAGCGGCAGGGCAGGCCAGGACTTCCAAGGCGTAGAGAGCCAATTCATGCCACGTGTCCACCTTGGATACCCAATAATTGTAAGGCACAGAGGAATGTCGGAGTACAGTTGTTCGATCTGCAAGGTACTCCTTGAGCATCTGGGCAAACTTAGGATTTCTTGTGGCACTACCCCGCACCTCAGGGGCTGTGGTACGTGAGGGGCTGAGAAAACTGTCCCACATCTTAAAGACTGTTCCCCTACCTCTGGCGGATTGGACTTGTGCCTCTCTCGGCTGTACGCCTTGGTTGTCCACTGATTCCTGACCTATGCCGCTAGCGTTTTGTGAGGGGAATGCTTTGCCTACTTCCGTGACTATGGCCTTCCGGAACTGCTGCATTTTGGTTGACCTCTCCGCCTCGGGAATAAGAGACATAAAGTTCTCCTTGTAGCGTGGGTCTAACAGTGTTACCAACCAGTAATGATTGTCGGCCAAGATGTTCTTAACGCGAGGGTCACGAGACAGGCAGCTTACCATAAAGTCAGCCATGTGCGCCAGACTCTTAACAGCCAGGACTTCAGTAGCCTGACCAACACGTTGACTGAACATGCTGTCCTCCTCCTCCTCCTCCTCCTCCTCATCTACCCTGTCCTCTGGCCAGCCACGCTGAACCGAGGATATGACTGGTGTGCATGTCATATCCTCAATTTGGCCGGAGATTTGCTCCATGTCTTCATCCTCCTCCTCGTCATAGTCCTCCACTGCACGTTGTGATGAGACGAGGCTGGGCTGTGTGTTATCACCCACACCCACTACTGTTTCTTGCTGCAACTCATCGCGCTCCGCCTGCAATGCATCATGTTTGGTTTTGAGCAGAGACCGTTTTAGAAGGCAGAGTAGCGGTATGGTGACGCTAATAATGGCGTCATCACCACTCACCATCTTGGTGGAGTCCTCAAAGTTTTGGAGGATGGTACATAGGTCGGACATCCATCTCCACTCCTCAGGTGTTATGTGTGGAGTTTGACCCATTTCCCGACGGCTTAGGTGATGCAGGTACTCAACAACTGCCCTCTTCTGCTCACATATCCTGACCAACATGTGCAGAGTTGAATTCCAACGCGTGGGGACATCACACACCAGTCTGTGAGCCGGAAGATGCAAACTGCGCTGAAAGCCGGCAAGGCCGGCTGAATCAGTAGGTGACTTTCGAAAATGTGCAGACAGGCGGCGAACTTTTACCAGCAGATCAGACAGCTCTGGGTATGACTTTAGAAACCGCTGAACCACGAGGTTGAGCACATGGGCCACGCATGGAACATGTGTCAGCTGGCCTCGCCTCAAAGCCGCCACCAGGTTCCGGCCATTGTCACACACGACCTTTCCTGGCTTTAGGTTCAGAGGTGTGAGCCAGTGATCTGCCTGCTGTTTCAGAGCTGTCCACAGCTCTTCTGCATTGTGGGGTTTGTCACCTATGCAGATTAGCTTCAGCACAGCCTGTTGCCGCTTCGCCGAGGCAGTGCTGCAGTGCTTCCAGCTTGGGACTGGTGTGGAGGGTACAGTGGATGAGGATGCGCAGGAGGAGGAGGAGGCTGAAGAGCATGACATTCCGGAGCTGTAGAGTGTGGGTGAAACACTGACTGAGGTAGGGCCTGCAAACCTTGGTGTGGGAAGGACGTGTTCCGTCCCTCGCTCAGACTGGGTCCCAGCTTCCACAATATTAACCCAGTGTGCCGTCAACGAGATGTAGCGGCCTTGCCCACAAGCACTTGTCCACGTGTCTGTGGTTAGGTGGACTTTGGGTGAAACAGCGTTGTTCAGGGCACGTGTGATATTTTGTGACACGTGGTTATGCAACGCGGGGACGGCACACCGGGAGAAATAGTGGCGGCTGGGGACCGAGTAACGTGGGACAGCTGCCGCCATCAGGTCGCGGAATGCTTCTGTCTCCACCAGCCTAAAAGGCAACATTTCCAGCGCAAGCAGTCGCGAAATGTTAGCATTTAGAACTGTGGCATGTGGGGTGTTGGCAGTGTATTTGCGCCTGCGTTCAAAGGTTTGCTGAATGGATAACTGAACGCTGCGCTGGGACAAGGACGTGCTTGATGATGGTGTTATTTCTGAGTAGGCAACTGCAGGTGCAGGACCGGAGGAGGCTTGTTCGCAGGCAGCATGGACAGGGGATTGGCTCGCATGCACAACCAGCGAAGACGTAGCAGTGACATTAGCAAGCACTGCTCCTCGACTCTGTTGTACTTCCCACAAAGTCGGGTGCTTGGCTGACATGTGCCTGATCATGCTGGTGGTGGTCAGGCTGCTAGTTTTGGTACCCCTGCTGATGCTGGCACGGCAGGTGTTGCAAATGGCCTTTTTAGAATCATCTGGATCCAACTTAAAAAACTGCCAGACTCGGGAAGACCTAACATTTGTACAGGCACCTTGTGTCGTGTTGTTGTTCCGGGGAACGGTTGCCTGACTTCTGCCTGGAGCCACCACCCTGCTTCTTACTGCCTGTTGGGATGCTACGCCTCCCTCCCCCTGTGCACTGCTGTCCTCGCTCTGCATATCCTCCTGCCAGGTTGGGTCAGTTACTGGATCATCCACCACGTCGTCTTCCTCTTCCGCACCCTGCTCCTCCTCCTGACTTCCTGACAATTGTGTCTCATCATCGTCCACCCCTTGTTGAGACACGTTGCCAACTTCGTGAGAACGTGGCTGCTCAAATATTTGGCCATCTGTACATACGATCTCCTCATGACCCACTTCAACATGAGCTGGCGAGAGGCCAGAATGTGCGAATGGAAACGTGAACAGCTCTTCCGAGTGTCCAAGTGTGGGATCATTAATGTCCGAGGACGTGTACTCAGCCTTGTGGTAGGAAGGAGGATCAGGTTCTGAAATGTGCGGTGCAGTATCACGGCTACTGACACTTGACCGTGTGGAAGACAGAGTGTTTGTGGTGGTGCCAATCTGACTGGAAGCATTATCCGCTATCCAACTAACAACCTGTTGACACTGGTCTTGGTTCAAGAGCGGTGTACTGCTGCGGTCCCCAAGAATTTGGGACAGGACGTGCGAGCGACTAGATGTGGCCCTTTGTTGTGGCAAAATTAGAGCTTGCCCACGACCTCGGCCTCTGCCTGCACCACCATCACGTCCACTTCCTTGTTCCTTGCCAACGCCCTTGCGCATTTTGCAATGCTGTGCTGACGTGTATTCACTAGACTTGGGCGTTATATCAAAGTTTGTGCAAATTGTGCACCTGTACGCTGCCACCGACAGGCACACACGTGCGGTTTTTAAATGCAAGCACGGACGCACTAAGAACCTAACAGGTTTTAGGAGCAAAAATTAATGATGAGAACTCTGACACTATCAGCCACTGCTGACTGACGTGTATTATACACTACACTTGTGCGTTATATAATAGTTTGGTAAAAACGCACACAAGTGCACCTGTACGCTGCCACCGACAGGCACACACGTGCGGTTTTTAAATGCAAGCACGGACGCACTAAGAACCTAACAGGTTTTAGGAGCAAAAATTAATGACGAGAACTCTGACACTATCAGCCACTGCTGACTGACGTGTATTATACACTACACTTGTGCGTTATATAATAGTTTGGTAAAAACGCACACAAGTGCACCTGTACGCTGCCACCGACAGGCACACACGTGCGGTTTTTAAATGCAAGCACGGACGCACTAAGAACCTAACACAGGTTTTAGGAGCAAAAATTAATGACGAGAACTCTGACACTATCAGCCACTGCTGACTGACGTGTATTATACACTACACTTGTGCGTTATATAATAGTTTGGTAAAAACACACACAAGTGCACCTGTACGCTGCCACCGACAGGCACACACGTGCGGTTTTTAAATGCAAGCACGGACGCACTAAGAACCTAACACAGGTTTTAGGAGCAAAAATTAATGACGAGAACTCTGACACTATCAGCCACTGCTGACTGACGTGTATTATACACTACACTTGTGCGTTATATAATAGTTTGGTAAAAACGCACACAAGTGCACCTGTACGCTGCCACCGACAGGCACACACGTGCGGTTTTTAAATGCAAGCACGGACGCACTAAGAACCTAACACAGGTTTTAGGAGCAAAAATTAATGACGAGAACTCTGACACTATCAGCCACTGCTGACTGACGTGTATTATACACTACACTTGTGCGTTATATAATAGTTTGGTAAAAACGCACACAAGTGCACCTGTACGCTGCCACCGACAGGCACACACGTGCGGTTTTTAAATGCAAGCACGGACGCACTAAGAACCTAACAGGTTTTAGGAGCGACAATTGCTGAGAAGTCTGACACTATCAGGACTGTTTTAGACTGTGTACACCAGCCCCAGATATGATGAAGGCTGGTATACGGTCACCACTAGGAATGGCTATATACCCTGCCTGCCTGCCTGCCTGCCTGTATACTGCTACAATAGTCCTGACAAGGACTCTTTTGGTCTCTAGCCTGTATTCCAACCTGGCTATACCCTGCCTGTATACAGCAACAATAGTCCTGAGAAGGACTCTGCTACTGTACTCCGACCTGGCTATACCCTGCCTGCCTGTATACAACTAGAATAGTCCTGAGAAGGACTTTTGGTCACACTGTTTGCAGCCCTGCTACGGAAATAGCTATAAAGGGCCGCAAACCTTTCCCTGAAGCAGCGACCCTTTCCCTGCACTGACTGTCTGGATAGCTGTGCGCCCGCCGGTATAAAGGCTCGGTCACGCTGTGCAGGCCGGCCAATCACTGCAATTCCACAACTAACAGGGCTGGCATTGCAGTGGTCTGCCAGCCAATCCCTGCATGAGGGCTGGCTCTCAAAAGAGCGCCAACATGCAGGGATGAAGACCACGAGTACAGCACGAGTATCGCGAGATTACTCGGTCCCCGTCGAGTAGACCGAGTACAGTGATACTCGTGCGAGTACCGAGTAGTAACAAGCATGCTCGCTCATCACTATTTATTAGTAAAATAGTAAAATGGCTTACACTCCCCTTTTTTCCACTTTTTTCTTCACTACTTTTATAAAGAAATTTTTCCTTTCTTTATTCTTAATGCAATTTTATATAGCAACACCACCATTTTTTGCCACGAACATAATTTTTCTTGTCCGTCATCCCGTTCACCCTTACAGGGTTGTGGACAGATGCACTTGTCACTACACTTCTAAGACTCAATACAGGGTCTGGAGCTCAATGCTCCCTTTTTGGTTTTTTTTTCTTCTTTTTTTTCTTTTTTTCATTTTGTCCTTCTTCTTCTTCTTTTTCTGATTTTTGTCTCAAAAAGCTGATGAAATTTGAAACACTATACCCCAGTGATTTTATAAATGTTTCTCAATATATCACTTGAGAACTTTTATGGCCGGTATTGTAACAGTTGACCATCCCGGCAGTATTTGAAATACAGCAGTCAGTCCTCTGACGTAGCTCCATATGTGTATATATAGAGGTTCTTCCTCCTTTGATTGCATACTGTTCTTTTTTTGCCCTGATGAAGGAGACAGTGATCTCTGAAACACATTGACCGGAAAAAAGAATAAAGAGATGAAATAATTAACATCAGTTTCCTTTGGTGACAGCGCGGCACGCACCCGATTTTCCTCCTATACGTTATTGCTCTTCTACTAGGGGCTGCGGCTGTTAGGTTCTTAGTGCGTCCGTGCGTGCATTTAAAAACCGCACGTGTGTGCCTGTCGGTGGCAGCGTACAGGTGCACCTGTGTGCGTTTTTACCAAACTCTTATATAAAGCACAAGTGTAGTGTATAATACACGTCAGTCAGCAGTGGCTGATAGTGTCAGAGTTCTCGTCATTAATTTTTGCTCCTAAAACCTGTGTTAGGTTCTTAGTGCGTCCGTGCTTGCATTTAAAAACCGCACGTGTGTGCCTGTCGGTGGCAGCGTACAGGTGCACTTGTGTGCGTTTTTACCAAACTATTATATAACGCACAAGTGTAGTGTATAATACACGTTAGTCAGCAGTGGCTGATAGTGTCAGAGTTCTCGTCATTAATTTTTGCTCCTAAAACCTGTGTTAGGTTCTTAGTGCGTCCGTGCTTGCATTTAAAAACCGCACGTGTGTGCCTGTCGGTGGCAGCGTACAGGTGCACTTGTGTGCGTTTTTACCAAACTATTATATAACGCACAAGTGTAGTGTATAATACACGTCAGTCAGCAGTGGCTGATAGTGTCAGAGTTCTCGTCATTAATTTTTGCTCCTAAAACCTGTGTTAGGTTCTTAGTGCGTCCGTGCTTGCATTTAAAAACCGCACGTGTGTGCCTGTCGGTGGCAGCGTACAGGTGCACTTGTGTGCGTTTTTACCAAACTATTATATAACGCACAAGTGTAGTGTATAATACACGTCAGTCAGCAGTGGCTGATAGTGTCAGAGTTCTCGTCATTAATTTTTGCTCCTAAAACCTGTGTTAGGTTCTTAGTGCGTCCGTGCTTGCATTTAAAAACCGCACGTGTGTGCCTGTCGGTGGCAGCGTACAGGTGCACTTGTGTGCGTTTTTACCAAACTATTATATAACGCACAAGTGTAGTGTATAATACACGTCAGTCAGCAGTGGCTGATAGTGTCAGAGTTCTCGTCATTAATTTTTGCTCCTAAAACCTGTGTTAGGTTCTTAGTGCGTCCGTGCTTGCATTTAAAAACCGCACGTGTGTGCCTGTCGGTGGCAGCGTACAGGTGCACTTGTGTGCGTTTTTACCAAACTATTATATAACGCACAAGTGTAGTGTATAATACACGTCAGTCAGCAGTGGCTGATAGTGTCAGAGTTCTCGTCATTAATTTTTGCTCCTAAAACCTGTGTTAGGTTCTTAGTGCGTCCGTGCTTGCATTTAAAAACCGCACGTGTGTGCCTGTCGGTGGCAGCGTACAGGTGCACTTGTGTGCGTTTTTACCAAACTATTATATAACGCACAAGTGTAGTGTATAATACACGTCAGTCAGCAGTGGCTGATAGTGTCAGAGTTCTCATCATTAATTTTTGCTCCTAAAACCTGTTAGGTTCTTAGTGCGTCCGTGCTTGCATTTAAAAACCGCACGTGTGTGCCTGTCGGTGGCAGCGTACAGGTGCACAATTTGCACAAACTTTGATATAACGCCCAAGTCTAGTGAATACACGTCAGCACAGCATTGCAAAATGCGCAAGGGCGTTGGCAAGGAACAAGGAAGTGGACGTGATGGTGGTGCAGGCAGAGGCCGAGGTCGTGGGCAAGCTCTAATTTTGCCACAACAAAGGGCCACATCTAGTCGCTCGCACGTCCTGTCCCAAATTCTTGGGGACCGCAGCAGTACACCGCTCTTGAACCAAGACCAGTGTCAACAGGTTGTTAGTTGGATAGCGGATAATGCTTCCAGTCAGATTGGCACCACCACAAACACTCTGTCTTCCACACGGTCAAGTGTCAGTAGCCGTGATACTGCACCGCACATTTCAGAACCTGATCCTCCTTCCTACCACAAGGCTGAGTACACGTCCTCGGACATTAATGATCCCACACTTGGACACTCGGAAGAGCTGTTCACGTTTCCATTCGCACATTCTGGCCTCTCGCCAGCTCATGTTGAAGTGGGTCATGAGGAGATCGTATGTACAGATGGCCAAATATTTGAGCAGCCACGTTCTCACGAAGTTGGCAACGTGTCTCAACAAGGGGTGGACGATGATGAGACACAATTGTCAGGAAGTCAGGAGGAGGAGCAGGGTGCGGAAGAGGAAGACGACGTGGTGGATGATCCAGTAACTGACCCAACCTGGCAGGAGGATATGCAGAGCGAGGACAGCAGTGCACACGGGGAGGGAGGCGTAGCATCCCAACAGGCAGTAAGAAGCAGGGTGGTGGCTCCAGGCAGAAGTCAGGCAACCGTTCCCCGGAACAACAACACGACACAAGGTGCCTGTACAAATGTTAGGTCTTCCCGAGTCTGGCAGTTTTTTAAGTTGGATCCAGATGATTCTAAAAAGGTCATTTGCAACACCTGCCATGCCAGCATCAGCAGGGGTACCAAAACTAGCAGCCTGACCACCACCAGCATGATCAGGCACATGTCAGCCAAGCACCCGACTTTGTGGGAAGTACAACAGAGTCGAGGAGCAGTGCTTGCTAATGTCACTGCTACGTCTTCGCTGGTTGTGCATGCGAGCCAATCCCCTGTCCATGCTGCCTGCGAACAAGCCTCCTCCGGTCCTGCACCTGCAGTTGCCTACTCAGAAATAACACCATCATCAAGCACGTCCTTGTCCCAGCGCAGCGTTCAGTTATCCATTCAGCAAACCTTTGAACGCAGGCGCAAATACACTGCCAACACCCCACATGCCACAGTTCTAAATGCTAACATTTCGCGACTGCTTGCGCTGGAAATGTTGCCTTTTAGGCTGGTGGAGACAGAAGCATTCCGCGACCTGATGGCGGCAGCTGTCCCACGTTACTCGGTCCCCAGCCGCCACTATTTCTCCCGGTGTGCCGTCCCCGCGTTGCATAACCACGTGTCACAAAACATCACACGTGCCCTGAACAACGCTGTTTCACCCAAAGTCCACCTAACCACAGACACGTGGACAAGTGCTTGTGGGCAAGGCCGCTACATCTCGTTGACGGCACACTGGGTTAATATTGTGGAAGCTGGGACCCAGTCTGAGCGAGGGATGGAGCACGTCCTTCCCACACCAAGGTTTGCAGGCCCTACCTCAGTCAGTGTTTCACCCACACTCTACAGCTCCGGAATGTCATGCTCTTCAGCCTCCTCCTCCTCCTGCGCATCCTCATCCACTGTACCCTCCACACCAGTCCCAAGCTGGAAGCACTGCAGCACTGCCTCGGCGAAGCGGCAACAGGCTGTGCTGAAGCTAATCTGCATAGGTGACAAACCCCACAATGCAGAAGAGCTGTGGACAGCTCTGAAACAGCAGGCAGATCACTGGCTCACACCTCTGAACCTAAAGCCAGGAAAGGTCGTGTGTGACAATGGCCGGAACCTGGTGGCGGCTTTGAGGCGAGGCCAGCTGACACATGTTCCATGCGTGGCCCATGTGCTCAACCTCGTGGTTCAGCGGTTTCTAAAGTCATACCCAGAGCTGTCTGATCTGCTGGTAAAAGTTCGCCGCCTGTCTGCACATTTTCGAAAGTCACCTACTGCTTCAGCCGGCCTTGCCGGCTTTCAGCGCAGTTTGCATCTTCCGGCTCACAGACTGGTGTGTGATGTCCCCACGCGTTGGAATTCAACTCTGCACATGTTGGTCAGGATATGTGAGCAGAAGAGGGCAGTTGTTGAGTACCTGCATCACCTAAGCCGTCGGGAAATGGGTCAAACTCCACACATAACACCTGAGGAGTGGAGATGGATGTCCAACCTATGTACCATCCTCCAAAACTTTGAGGACTCCACCAAGATGGTGAGTGGTGATGACGCCATTATTAGCGTCACCATACCGCTACTCTGCCTTCTAAAACGGTCTCTGCTCAAAACCAAACATGATGCATTGCAGGCGGAGCGCGATGAGTTGCAGCAAGAAACAGTAGTGGGTGTGGGTGATAACACACAGCCCAGCCTCGTCTCATCACAACGTGCAGTGGAGGACTATGACGAGGAGGAGGATGAAGACATGGAGCAAATCTCCGGCCAAATTGAGGATATGACATGCACACCAGTCATATCCTCGGTTCAGCGTGGCTGGCCAGAGGACAGGGTAGATGAGGAGGAGGAGGAGGAGGAGGACAGCATGTTCAGTCAACGTGTTGGTCAGGCTACTGAAGTCCTGGCTGTTAAGAGTCTGGCGCACATGGCTGACTTTATGGTAAGCTGCCTGTCTCGTGACCCTCGCGTTAAGAACATCTTGGCCGACAATCATTACTGGTTGGTAACACTGTTAGACCCACGCTACAAGGAGAACTTTATGTCTCTTATTCCCGAGGCGGAGAGGTCAACCAAAATGCAGCAGTTCCGGAAGGCCATAGTCACAGAAGTAGGCAAAGCATTCCCCTCACAAAACGCTAGCGGCATAGGTCAGGAATCAGTGGACAACCAAGGCGTACAGCCGAGAGAGGCACAAGTCCAATCCGCCAGAGGTAGGGGAACAGTCTTTAAGATGTGGGACAGTTTTCTCAGCCCCTCACGTACCACAGCCCCTGAGGTGCGGGGTAGTGCCACAAGAAATCCTAAGTTTGCCCAGATGCTCAAGGAGTACCTTGCAGATCGAACAACTGTACTCCGACATTCCTCTGTGCCTTACAATTATTGGGTATCCAAGGTGGACACGTGGCATGAATTGGCTCTCTACGCCTTGGAAGTCCTGGCCTGCCCTGCCGCTAGCGTTTTGTCAGAGCGTGTTTTTAGTGCCGCAGGTGGAATCATTACAGATAAACGCACCCGCCTGTCAACTGAAAATGCTGACAGGCTGACTCTGATCAAGATGAACAAGGGTTGGATTGGGCCAGACTTCACCACACCACCAGCAAATAAGAGCGGAATTTAAAGTTTGTAACGGGAATTTGCCATGTACCTCCAGTCACCCATGGGTACACACTTCTGGACTTTGGATAATCGCTGGACTGCTCCTCCTTCTCCTCATGCGCCACCATGATGACCGTTACAAGAGTTAGGCCTTTGTTTCAGGTATACCCCCAGTGGTAAATTTTTTCGCCCATTCTTTGCAGAATGGACATTACAACGACAGGAGACCCGCTCCTTTGCAATGGGAACAATGTTTTGAGGCCCTCATGCACGTCTCTATGCAGGGACAACGTGGAGCCTCCCAATTTTTGGCTGCCCTGCCAAAGGGCTATACTATAATACACCCACTTCCTGACAATGGACACTTAATGTTTTGAGGCCCTCATGCACGTCTCTATCCAGGGACAACGTGGAGCCTCCCAATTTTTGGCTGCCCTGCCAAAGGGCTATACTACAAAAGACCCACTTCCTGACAATGGACACTTAATGTTTTGAGGCCCTCATGCACGTCTCTATCCAGGGACAACGTGGAGCCTCCCAATTTTTGGCTGCCCTGCCTAAGGGCTATACTATAATACACCCACTTCCTGACAATGGACACTTAATGTTTTGAGGCCCTCATGCACGTCTCTATCCAGGGACAACGTGGAGCCTCCCAATTTTTGGCTGCCCTGCCAAAGGGCTATACTATAATACACCCACTTCCTGACAATGGACACTTAATGTTTTGAGGCCCTCATGCACGTCTCTATCCAGGGACAACGTGGAGCCTCCCAATTTTTGGCTGCCCTGCCAAAGGGCTATACTACAAAAGACCCACTTCCTTCCAATGGGCACTTCAGGTTTACAGGCCCTCATGCACGTCTCTATCCAGGGACAACGTGGAGCCTCCCAATTTTTGGCTGCCCTGCCTAAGGGCTATACTATAATACACCCACTTCCTGACAATGGACACTTAATGTTTTGAGGCCCTCATGCATGTCTCTATCCAGGGACAACGTGGAGCCTCCCAATTTTTGGCTGCCCTGCCAAAGGGCTATACTACAAAAGACCCACTTCCTTCCAATGGGCACTTCAGGTTTACAGGCCCTCATGCACGTCTCTATCCAGGGACAACGTGGAGCCTCCCAATTTTTGGCTGCCCTGCCAAAGGGCTATACTACAAAAGACCCACTTCCTTCCAATGGGCACTTCAGGTTTACAGGCCCTCATGCACGTCTCTATCCAGGGACAACGTGGAGCCTCCCAATTTTTGGCTGCCCTGCCTAAGGGCTATACTATAATACACCCACTTCCTGACACTGGACACTTAATGTTTTGAGGCCCTCATGCACGTCTCTATCCAGGGACAACGTGGAGCCTCCCAATTTTTGGCTGCCCTGCCTAAGGGCTATACTACAATAGACCCACTTCCTTACAATGGGCACTTCAGGTTTACAGGCCATCATGCACGTCTGTATGCAGGGGCATTGGTGAACCTCACAATTTTGGACTGCCCTGGCAAAGGAAAATACTACAAAGACTCAGTTCCTCAAAATGGGCACATTAGACTCAGAGGCCTTTATGTACGTCTCTTCTCAGGGACATCGGAGTGCCACACAATGTTTTACGTAAAATCTTTCATGTATTGATCTCAAAAAGTGACATACATTAGCTCTATCTCACTATTGGGTATGTGCCCTTAACATTTCCGCTATGAAAAATCATTTTGGTGTCATTTTGGAAGGTTTTCTGGTGAGTCCGTAAAAATGGCGTAAAACGCGGACAAAATTATTCAAAGCTGTGACTTTTGAGTGATAAATGCTTCAAGGGGTCTTCCCCATGCTGTTGCCATGTCATTTGAGCACTCTTCGGAGACTTTTGTGCCATTTTTAGGGTTTCTACATGCTGCCAGTGGTCATTTCACAAAAATACTCGGGTCTCCCATAGGATAACATTGGGCTCGGTGCTCGGGCCGAGTACACGAGTATCTTGGGAGGCTCGGCCCGAGCTTCGAGCACCCGAGCTTTTTAGTACTCGCTCATCACTACTAATAAACCTAAAAAATAAAAATAAATTGAATAAAAATCATGAATGTTGTGTTATAACAGGAAATTCGGTGTAAGAATGAATATCCGGGATGAGAGTTCAGCGAATGAGTTATAGAAATTGTTACAAAAAGGAGTGTGTACGGTTTATGCGTAAATTTTCAGAATGCGTACATGAAAATTATATGTATGTGAGAATGTCCCCCATGCTTTGTAAAAAGTTATTTATGAAAATGTAAATAAAATATATAAAAATGCCTAATTATTTATAATTTATGAGAAAGATATATATGTATGGAAGAATGTTATAAGGTGTCCAAGAACCATAAAGAAAAAGGGTGCATATATAATGTTAGAGGTCTAGAGTTCCACCAGGCTATATCACCCCTAAAGAAATAGAAAGAAGACCTTACTACCTGTGTACCCCAAAAAAAGCTATATTTCTTAGCCAGGATTATGGTGGAGATATGCACAAGTGAAATAAGAATATAAAGTAATACAATAAGATTATAAAACCAATATGTGTGCATTCATGCACCACCCGGTACGCTACCCTTGCCAAATTGCTCACTCTAGATCCCCACACGATCCATGAAGCCGTTCCCCCGATCACACCGCCTGCTGCCGGTTCCCACTCATCCCTGGGGGAGTTAGGCGAGTGGTATCGAGAGCTACATGTCGGCACTGATGATACCCCCATACACCACAAGGAAGGGGTATACCGGGTGGTACAGGAGTATGAGCGGGTTTTTAGCAAGCACCCTCTAGATTTTGGGCAGATTAAAGGGGTTCAACACCACATCCCTACCGGTACACACTCCCCTATTAAAGAGAGATACAGGCCTATTCCCCCTGCGCACTACCAATGCGCCAAAGACATATTGAGGAACATGAAGGAGGCAGGGGTTATTAGGGACAGCTGTAGTCCCTGGGCCGCTCCGTTGGTGCTGGTTAAGAAGAAGGATGGCACCATGCGGATGTGTGTGGATTACCGGAAGATTAACCAGATAACGCATAAGGATGCTTACCCTCTGCCCCGCATCAAAGAGTCCCTGGCCTCGCTGAGAACCGCTAACTACTTCTCCACCCTTGACCTCACCAGCGGGTACTGGCAGGTGGCCGTGGCACCGGAAGACCGAGAGAAGACTGCCTATGGGACCGTTTTGCTGTACTTGGATGTTGTGATTGTGTACTCACAGACGTATGAAGCCCACCTGGAGCACCTAGCCGAGGTGTTCGCGTCCCTTGCCAAGTATGGGATGAAGTTGAAGCCCTCAAAGTGTCATCTGCTGAAACCCAGAGTGCAGTACCTAGGACATGTGGTTGGTGCGGAAGGTGTCGCCCCCAACCCCGAGAAGATCACCGCCATCCAAGACTGGCCGAGACCGACCACAGTGAGGGAAGTGAGGCAGTTTCTGGGCCTGGTGGGATATTACCGTCGCTTCATTAAGGGGTACACAAAGATGGCTGCCCCCATGCAAGACCTCCTCGTAGGACAGACCAAGGGTGGTAGATCCCTAGTAGCCCCATTGGTGTGGGAAGAAAAGCATGAGGAATCCTTCCGCCAGCTGAGAACAGCCCTGACCGGAGAGGAAATCCTAGCGTACCCTGACTACAGCCGCCCATTCATCCTCTACACCGACGCCAGCAATGTGGGCTTGGGGGCTGTTCTATCCCAGGTCCAAGACAGAAGGGAAAAGGTAATAGCTTATGCTAGCCGAAAACTCCGACCGACTGAGAGGAACCCTGAGAACTACATCTCCTTCAAGCTTGAGCTCTTGGCACTGGTGTGGGCTATCACCGAGCGGTTCCGCCATTACCTGGCAGCAGCCAAGTTCACCGCGTACACAGACAATAACCTGCTGACCCATCTAGATATGGCCAAGCTGGGCGCGTTGGAGCAGCGGTGGGTGACCAGGTTAGCCAACTACGATTTCACCATCAAGTACCGGGCCGGCCGTACCAACGTCAATGCCAATGCACTCTCCCGGATGCCCCACCTGTCGGAAGAGGGGCCAGAGGATGATGACCTCGAAGAGATCGAGTTGCCTGCATTTCACCGGCCATTCACTGAGAAGGTGCACGTCTACCAACAACGGGTGAACCTGGATCCGCTGCCCCGACAGGACTGGCAGGAAGCTCAGGACCAGGCACCTGCTGTCCGCCTGGTCAAGACTCTAGTGGAACAGGGTTCTGCTGGGATAGACCCTGCTGCCCCTGCCGAAGCCCAACATCTGTGGCAAGAACGGACCCGGCTATACCTACACCAGGGGAAGTTGTATCGCGAGCTGATTAATCCAAAGACTCACGAGAAGATCCGCCAGCTGGTGATTCCCCAGGCTAACGTGCCCACCGTCCTGCAAGCATACCATGATGGTGCAGTGCACTTCGGGTGGAAGAAGCTAGAGATGTTGTTAAGAGAGCGGTTCTATTGGAGTGGAATGCGGGAATCTGTGGAGGCCTGGTGCCGAGAATGTGGCCCTTGCGCATTGAGAAGGAAGGACGAGGCCAGCCAGAAGGCACCCCTACACCCGATCATTACACACCAACCGCTGGAGCTGGTTGCCCTTGACCATGTAAAGCTCACCCCCAGCCGAAGTGGGTACACCTACGCTCTGACCATCGTAGACCACTACTCGAGGTTCCTGCTGGTTGTCCCAGTTAAGGACTTAACCGGCCGCACCGCTGCTAAGGCTTTCCAGGCTTATTTCTGTTGACCGCATTGGTACCCGGAGAGGGTGCTTACCGACCAGGAGAGGCTGATTTGGGAGGATGGGCCTGGAGGAAAGGGATGGCCTAGGCCCGCCACTACCGTAACCGGTGGCGATCCTCCGGGGGTTCAGGGGTCCCCTTGGACGTGGGCCCCCTGAAAGAGACAGAACCCGCTCGGGCAACTTGGTGCTGGACTGGGGTCAAGGGGTGCTGCCCGCTTCTTAGGGGCAGCATCAGGGCCAGGTTGTTTGGGTGGGAGAAGAGCGGAAGCTGTACCGTTGTAAAATGTTTATGATGCTTTTACATGTTTTACCGTTTTATTCTTTTTCAGTTGTGAAAATAAAACCGGTGATGGACGGGCAGCCCGCGGACGGTCTGCATTTTGCTATAGGGGAATGTGGCGCCCTGGACAAGCCAGGTCGTCACAGGTACTACACCAACACACTCTACACTCCGGCTAGGCACACCGAAGCTAAACACAAATCCTAGTTGCCTTCCTCCAGGGGCTGATGTCCACACCAGGGGGTGGGCCAGGCGGTTGATCCCACCCACCGAGGAGTTCACAGTCCTGGAGGCGGGAAAAGGAGTCAGATTAGAGATCAGTTTTGGAGTTAGAGAAGTGAAGAGGAGAGGAGACTGACCGTGTCCGGGTGTGTGGCCCGGGCACTCAGCAAGGTTGGCAGACGGTGGTGACCTTCTGCAGGAGAGGCTGATTGGAGTGAACCGTACGGACCGGGGATGGGCGGTGGCCCGCCGGTACCAGATCGGGGAGTGAAGAGAAGCCAGCACCATCCGGCAGGGCCTACGGACCCCGACCAGGCTAGGAGTCGCCGTAAAACCGGTCAAATCCGTTAGCGACAGGAACCTCCAGGGTTTCCCAGCAGTCAAGACCCGATTGAAGGCAACAGCTCACACCGTAGAGGGAAGCACAGTCACCGCCAAGGCTACAGTTCCCAGGGCCAGAGCCTGCGGGCAAAAGGGGCTCCCTCAGCATCCATCCAACCTGGGGAGCGGGTTACCGGTGGGAAGCCCGCTAGATTTTGGGGGAATAAAAGGGGTCCAACACCACATCCCCACAGGTGCACACCCACCCATCAAAGAGAGCTATAAGCCAATACCACCTTCACATTGCCAGTGTACCAAGGACATGTTGAGCAACATGAAGGCGGCTGGGGTTATCCGTGACAGTTGTAGCCTTTGGGCAGCTCTGTTGATCCTGTTAAAAAAGAAGGACGGCACCACTCCCCGTATTGAGGAATTGCTAGCTGCATTGAGAACTGCAAATTATTTTTCTACCCTTGATCTCACTAGTCACTATTGGCAAGTGTCCGTTGCTGAGGCAGACCGGGAGAAGACCGCCTTCGCCACCCCTATGGGTCTCTGCGAGTTCAAAAGCATGCCCTTCGAGCTGTGCAATGCGCCAGGAACCTTCCAGAGGCTGATGGAATGCTGCTTGGGACAAGATTTTAGGGTGTATAAAAAGGGAGATTAGATCCCGTGATCCCAACGTATTGTTACACCTCTATAAATCACTTGTAAGGCTACATCTGGAATATGGGAACCAGTTTTGGGCTCCACATTTTAAAAAGGACATTCAGAAGTTAGAGTCAGTTCAAAGGTGGGCAACTAGACTACTACAAGGAATGGAAGGCCTCCCATATGATGACAAGTTGAAAAAGTTATTAAGTGATTATTGGCTGCAATGGGGCTTTCTGGCTGGTGCCAGCCTCTCTTCTTAGCACACAGGAACCACAATCCCTACACCATGCTTCAATGGATTCTCTCATCCCAGCCCAGTAAAACTACATATTTTACACAGTCATAAGCAGCCAAAAGGGATCTATTCTATTCAATTGCAAATGATCTAGATAAGACTGAGAATAAGATACTGCACGGGACATAGCAGAGTTGGTCAAGTTGAGTGGAGATGAGTTTGCTATTTGGCACAGCTTTTTGCATCAATAAAGCAAGTAAAAGGTGTGAAAGATAAAAAAAAGGGTGAAAGTGTGAAAAGTGAATTGGCCAAATTGAGGTGCATATAAAGTTTTTGCTTTCTTTCAATTCACTAATGGGGCTCATTTGAATCAGGTGAATTGAGTTCTGCTTTTGGAAACTGGGTTAAGAAGGGGTGCACCGGTCCTGGAGGTACTGCAATACCAGGTCAATGCGTGGAGTGGACAGAGCAAGATTTTTTCCATCTCCTTGTTCTAAAAATCCATTTAATATATGGTCCCCAGAGAGGGGACGTATCAGATATTAAACTGATAAGAACAGATTTAATTTTTTTTTTTTTCTGTTTATCAGTAGGACTTCAAAATAACAAAGGTGATCGCCTCCCGTTGCCTGGGAACCGTCCAGGCACAAGAGGGCTATGTGTCACCAGAAGGCGCACACACTTCCTCAAGGCCGGCAGACGTGCAATCCCAGGCACCTTCCAGTACCGACCAAGGTAGCGTCCTCCGAAACTACACTTGATCTTAGCCAAAAGGCCGAGAAGCTATAACCCGAATTGGTTACGGCCTTGAGTGGCACCCTGGCCTATACCGGACACATCTTAGGGAGAGGGAGACAAACCCACGCCTACAGAAGACATTTTGTCACCCAAGCCAACCCTTGAAAAGGCTGTTTTGCAGAGCAAAAACAAGAAGAATGGTGCTTTTTGCAGCCGCCGCCCACTGCAATGAATCTGAATAACTCCTCCTTTTGGACACAAGCACCTCCCCTCCCCCTTGCAGTCTTTCCAATTCATGATACAAAAAGACGGACGGACAGGACAGGACAGGACAGGCTGCCTGACTTTCCGTCACTGCCACCCTTTGCCATCCTTGTCCGTAGAAAGCCCTTTCATCATCCCCAAACCCTAATCTTTTCCCTTCCCTTCCCAGATGCGTCTCACTCCCTTTCATTAGGAAGTGAGCGCAGCCTTTTCTCCGTTCTGCACATGCGCGACGTTAAACACAAATGCGCAGGCGTGCGTTCCATTACCCTCACTGCATTCCACTCCCATACAGGAAGTGGGCGCAGCTATTACTACGGTCGCACATAAAAGAACCCACGGCCACCACTGCACATAGCTGACTCCACCACAGGACACCCACTTCTACACCAACGCAGGTAAGACAGGATCGGCACCTCTATGCTCCCGTTACAATCAGGCTCAGTCACCATGTGATAACGCTCTCAACTCTTTAGTTGCAGGCTCCCCTTGCTTCACCTCCACTGGCTGTGCTGCCATTTCCTCTCCCACCTGGAAGGTATACTTTATTCCACTATTTTCCTGTTTCTCTCTTCCCCCTTTTCCCATAACCTACTTTTATCTGCATTTGTGGGGTATCTATATGCTATTTACATCATAGTTTTATTCATTAATATGGAAGGGAAGAGTGCCCATGAGAGTGTTGAACTGCGGAGAGCAAGAAATTAAGCTGCTCCGATTTGCCACCATTGATAAGCTGTTCTCAGTAGATACACATGCTATCCAAACAGCAGCATCCACCATTGCTTCAGCCCACCCATTCAGTGACAGCTCACCAAGTCAGCCATAGGAGTGGTGTAAGGAATTACACGTAGGCACTGACTCCACACCTTCACATCACAAGAAGGGGGTCTACAGGCTAGTGCAAGAATACGAGCAAGTCTTCAGCAAACATCCGCTAGACTTTTGAAGAATAAAAGGGGTCAAACACTACATCCCCACAAGTGCACACCCACCCATCAAAGAGAGATATAAGCCAAAACTACCTGCACATTACCAGTGTACCAAGGACATGTTGAGCAACATGAAGGAGGCTGGGGTTATCCGTGACAGTTGTAGCCTCTGGGCAGCTCCGTTGGTCCTGTTAAAGAAGAAGGACAGCACCACTCCCCTGTATTGAGGAATAGCTAGCTGCATTGAGAACTGCAAATTATTTTTCTACCCTTGATCTCACTAGTCGCTATTGGCAAGTGTCATTTGCTGAGGCAGACCGGGAGAAGACCGCCTTTGCCACCCCGATGGGTCTCTGCGAGTTCAAAAGCATGCCCTTCGAGCTGTGCAATTTGCCAGGAACCTTCCAGAGGCTGATGGAATGCTGCTTGGGACACCGAAACTTTGAAACGGTACTGCTATACCTTTATGATGTTATTGTTTATTCTAAAGCAAACAA
The DNA here is from genome assembly GCF_048569485.1 of Anomaloglossus baeobatrachus. Lineage (NCBI taxonomy): Eukaryota > Metazoa > Chordata > Amphibia > Anura > Aromobatidae > Anomaloglossus > Anomaloglossus baeobatrachus. The sequence continues at coordinate 81,063 of NW_027445042.1, forward strand.
GATTTTAGGGTGTATAAAAAGGGAGATTAGATCCGGTGATCCCAACGTATTGTTACCCCTCTATAAATCACTTGTAAGGCCACATCTGGAATATGGGGTAAAGTCCTGAGCAGGTTGATAACCATTGGTTTGAGCATGGTAGGGTGTAGTGCGCATCTTCCTGCATCGGTAAAAGCTGCAGAAGTCCTTGAAGATTTCCGCTTCAAAGGCTGTGCCTTGATCTGTGAGGACTCTCTCTGAGTAGCCATGAGGTCTGCATAAGTGTGCTTGGAAGACCTTCGCTGCAGTATGGGCCATTAGATCTTTGACTTGTACCACAACCATAAATCTCGAGTAGTTGTCTACCATCGTAAGTGCATACGTGAGCTCGCCTCGATATTCTGCAACAAAACTCCCTTTTTCGATTTCAGTTTCAGCAAACACTCCTCTTCCTGTAGAAAATATTTATCATTACCTAAGACAGTCATTCTAATGCATGACAATATTAAGGCAATTTAGTTAAAACTTGTTTTAACTCACCTTTAAGGGGATTGATGTATTTCATGGTCAATCCAGGTTTGTCAGTGATGGCACTGACATAATGTATGGCGTCTTTTTCGGGCGTTATCCTTTGCCTTTTCATTGTGAAAATCCAGTTGCCTATATCAAAGCAAATTCTACTACTTGTAAAGTATGCAGAAAATGAAATGTAGAACATATAACATCAACTGCTTAGGAACGCATCATAGGTTAGTACTTAAAAGGATATTGTCATGTTCTAGTCATAATGCAAGCTGGACATTTTTCATGTTACCCTGTAATCGCCGGCCTGTTCTAATGCTCACAAGCCAAGATATAGGCTCAGCTGCTAAGGCTTCCCTCTGCCTTCTGAATGAAACTTGAATATGTCTGGCTCACTGTGTATATAGCAGGTGCTCAGAAAAAATAAGAGTCAATTCAATAGAAATAGCTCTGGCACACTATAGTGATCAATAACGTAAGAAAAGAACTCTTGGAATGCTGAAAATTCTTTATTTGTGCAAAAGGATAATTCATCCAACGTTTCGACCTTGTTTTTAGGTCTTTATCAAGGATAAAGTTATCTAAGATCATAAAGGGTTACAAAACCATATAAACACGTAATTAGTACATAGTACAACATAACAGTACAATATATTGCTACTTGAGAGTACAATGGGTCAAATGACCATGATGCACATACAAAAAATTTTTCCAAAGCCATAGTGAAAACATTTGTACTGAGGAAAGAAAATTTCCACATGACCTATCTGGAGAAACATTCTGGATCAAACAACCAAAAATAGTCAAGCAGGTAAATACACACCTATATGGATAACAGGATGATATGTGTTCAATTGTATAGCGTCATTGCCATTAAGGTACAAATGGAAAACTTGCAATCCTATATAGTGAAGGAAATGAACACATATCATATCAAAGAACACAGGAACATGGGTGTGAGAAAAACCTCAATGTTTATACTTTGTTCTTTATAATGGTGTGAACATGTATATGTCTCAGTACCTTATGCACTTGAGAATTCTAGTGAGTAGATCATGAAAGCCTATTTCAGAACTGGAATCGGTAAATAATTGTAGGTGGAATCTAAATGAAAAGATGGTACAAGTGTTATCATGACACGTGGGCTATAACACAATGGACCGTGTGACAAAGAAGAAAGGAGAGAAAGAAGAGGAAGAAAATGCAACTACCTGTAACATTACGTGATAGTCACTGGTAAGTATCACTTGACAATTCAAGTGAAAAAGGATTCCTTTATTAAAGGGTTCTCAGTCGCCTCAGGATCATGAAATACTAGGGTAAATGATATGAGAATGGGTAAGAAGCACCACTAAAGGAAATATGAGATGCAGGACATATATCTATAAACCCCTGAACTACATGATAGAAATAAAAAGAAGAAAAAAGAAAAAAAAGAAGAAAGAAGAAGAACACATAGAATGCGGAAAGAGAATGGGTACAACTACCTGAGTTACTGCAGGGAGGCCCCTGGTTGGTATTGTGAGGGTTAGTGGAATTCCTTCACTGAAGGGTTCTCAGTTGCCTCAGGTTCGTGAAAAATGCTATAGACAAATAATGCCCGGAGAAAAGGGGTTCATATACAGCGAATAATGGTAATACAAGGTACATGTGTCACATGTAATAGTATATATATATATATTGTACTAAGCTCTACACCAGAAATAGAAAGTAGTCCCTCTGCCTTCTGTCTAGGTGCCCTGAGTTATGTCCTGTAAACTGTCACAGGGACCCAGACACACATGTGTAGTAGGGGAATATCCCTGCTGAGATGCCAGTGCTAGAGCACTCGTTTGCTGTGGAGTTGAACGCTATGTGAGCAGTTCTTACCTTCAATGAGCAGAAGTCTCTTTTTTCAGATTTCAATATCTCTGTGGGTATCTGGCAGAAATATGGAATACTCTTTACTGCTAAGACCCTGTACACCACTCCCACTAAAGGGGGCTTTACACGCTGCGACATCGCTAATGCGGAGTCGTTGGGGTCACGGAATTTGTGACGCACATCCGGCCGCATTAGCGATGTTGCTGCGTGTGACACCGATGAGCGATTTTGCATCGCTGCAAAAACGTGCAAAATCGCTCATCGGTGACATGGGTCTCCATTCTCGATTATCGTTACTGCAGCAGTAACGATGTAGTTCGTCGCTCCTGCGGCAGCACACATCGCTCCGTGTGACACCGCAGAAACGAGGAACCTCTCCTTACCTGCCTCCCAGCCGCTATGAGGAAGGAAGGAGGTGGGCGGGATGTTCCGGCCACTCATCTCCGCCCCTCCGCTGCTATTGGGCGGTCGCTCAGTGACGTCGCTGTGACGCCGCACGGACCGCCCCCTTAGAAAGGAGGCGGTTCGCCGGTCACAGCGACGTCGCCGGGCAGGTAAGTATGTGTGACGGGTCTGGTCGGTGTTGTGCAGCATGGGCAGCGATTTGCCCGTGTCGCGCAACAGATGGGGGCGGGTATCCACACTAGCGATATCGGGACCGATATCGCAGTGTGTAAAGTAGCCTTTAATAAACTGTGTAAAGGATTTTAAGTAAAAATCCACAATAAACCAGCGCTAGATTGGTTTTTATAATTTTATTAATAGACCACAAATAAAAAATTTTTTGCTATCCTTGTTTCAAGACAGAGTATTTGATAATATACAATACACTGATTATTACTAAAACCAAGGACCACATAAAACAAGGACCACATAAAATAAAAAATGAAAGTAATGAGAATAAAATTCTTTTGTATAACCAATTAACTTCGAGGTGATACAATATTCACATTGATTTAGTTTTACCAGTCTAATGTAATGCCCCGGCCGGTGGCATATATTTTGTTTGGTTAATAATTTAGACTTATACAATGAAAGATGTACTATACCACCCCTGGCTAACTTACAAGTTTTAAGTTGTACAATATAAGTTTGCGACGTTATATTCATATATAGGAAGGCAAACAATATTGGCAATTTAGTGGCACCCACCATACGTAATCTTACAGCACCTAATAAGGGAGGATTATTTGGCCTGAAAGGTTTTTTTCCATGCAAAAGCTGTATAGTATGTAAGAATACAAAAAATATTTCACGGAAATCCTTCTTACAGGGGCAGTCAGAAGTCATGATTAGAGAATTTATTACATGTCAATCAAAGGGAGTAGTATATTGCATTCAATGTCCCTGTCAGAAAAAATACATTGGGAGAACTATTAGACCCCTATGGAAAAGGGTGGGTGAGCACATTAGAAGTGTTAAAAATAAATGTACTAAGCACCCCCTATCCAGACATTATGTGTTAAAACATGGAGGGTCCTTTAAAGGATCCCAAGTATGGGGCGTACAAAAAATAACTAAGGATTGGAGAGGTGGCGATTTCATTAAAAAAATGTCACGAGCAGAAAGCCAATGGATTTTTGAATTGAACACCTTGAAACCATATGGACTCAATAATGATATAGAACTGTTTGCTTTTAATTAATTTATATTTTTATAGGTAGAGGAGTAATAGGTACTGATAATAATACGGAGAGAAGGAAAAAAAAAAAAAAAAAGCGATTGTCATGGAGATATATGTGTATATATGCATAATATATATTAAAATTGGTGCTTCACTTGCCCAAGGTTGATGTAGATATAAGGGGCTTTTCATATTATAGCAAATTTATATTACACCTTTATGATGTCCTTTTGTTAAATTTATTGTTGAAAAAAAGCATATGCATATATACACATTGTCTTCCCAGTATATGATGATACAAGCAAGGCTATATATAGGTCTTTTTAGAAAAACCTTTAGAAAAACCTTTGCACATAATTATATTATATGGCTATTATGAACGGTCTTTCACAAATTGATATATGTAGTGGTCATTGAATGTTGGTTGAATTTAAACATTGTTTAATTTTATGCAAATTATAACCAATTAAATGTATGCATAAATAGTGCTCTAGGCAACAGCTGAGTTATCCTTGAGGAAGGGGGCCGTTACACGCCCCCGAAACGCGCGTCGGATCAGGACTCTGTTTTTGCCTACCTCACCTGTGCGGTGATAACCTGCCAAGTAATCTCTCCCTCGTGTGGAATCAACCGGCTTCCACTGGACACGGTACGGATTGCCTGCTGGAGAGGTTGAGAGGTTACCGCTGACATTTCCTTTGTCTGCAACCAGGATACATTGGTACCTCCAGCGGTTCTGCATTGCTCGTTTGGAAGCGGATCGGAGCCTTGTGTGGTGCTAACCTGCCAAGCAACTTCCTCCTGTGTGGAATCAGTCAGCTGACACTGGATACGGTCTGGACTGCCCGCTGGAGAGGCTGAGTAGTTACCGCTGATCTTATTGTTGTCCGCAGCCAACATCTTGGTGCTTTCAGTGGCTTCGTACTGCTTGATTTCGAAAGTACATTTGGGAGAATACGGGACCGGCTGGTTTGTGGCCTTGTGAAGTGTTATAAAGGCTCTGTAAAGAGGGATGTCGGTAACCATACATCTCCCCCAGAGCCAGCACTAGTCGCGGCCACTGGCCTCAAAACGTCCGCTCTGGAAGTCTAACAGGTCAATCCTGTACATAGCGGTTCCAGCCTAATCAACGGAGAAATCCGGGGTGTTTTTTGCGGTCAAGTTGTTGTGAGGTTTATTCCCCCAGGCCCTGGGGGCGAATATAACGTCGCAAACTTATATTGTACAACTTAAAACTTGTAAGTTAGCCAGGGGTGGTATAGTACATCTTTCATTGTATAAGTCTAAATTATTAACCAAACAAAATATATGCCACCGGCCGGGGCATTACATTAGACTGGTAAAACTAAATCAATGTGAATATTGTATCACCTCGAAGTTAATTGGTTATACAAAAGAATTTTATTCTCATTACTTTCATTTTTTATTTTATGTGGTCCTTGTTTTATGTGGTCCTTGGTTTTAGTAATAATCAGTGTATTGTATATTATCAAATACTCTGTCTTGAAACAAGGATAGCAAAAATTTTTTTATTTGTGGTCTATTAATAAAATTATAAAAACCCATCTAGCGCTGGTTTATTGTGGATTTTTACTTAAAATCCTTTACACAGTTTATTAAAGGCTACTTTACACACTGCGATATCGGTCCCGATATCGCTAGTGTGGATACCCGCCCCCATCTGTTGCGCGACACGGGCAAATCGCTGCCCATGCTGCACAACACCGACCAGACCCGTCACACATACTTACCTGCCCGGCGACGTCGCTGTGACCGGCGAACCGCCTCCTTTCTAAGGGGGCGGTCCGTGCGGCGTCACAGCGACGTCACTGAGCGACCGCCCAATAGCAGCGAAGGGGCGGAGATGAGTGGCCGGAACATCCCGCCCACCTCCTTCCTTCCTCATAGCGGCTGGGAGGCAGGAAAGGAGAGGTTCCTCGTTTCTGCGGTGTCACACGGAGCGATGTGTGCTGCCGCAGGAGCGACGAACTACATCGTTACTGCTGCAGTAACGATAATCGAGAATGGAGACCCATGTCACCGATGAGCGATTTTGCACGTTTTTGCAACGATGCAAAATCGCTCATCGGTGTCACACGCAGCAACATCGCTAATGCGGCCGGATGTGCGTCACAAATTCCGTGACCCCAACGACTCCGCATTAGCGATGTCGCAGCGTGTAAAGCCCCCTTTAGTGGGAGTGGTGTACAGGGTCTTAGCAGTAAAGAGTATTCCATATTTCTGCCAGATACCCACAGAGATATTGAAATCTGAAAAAAGAGACTTCTGCTCATTGAAGGTAAGAACTGCTCACATAGCGTTCAACTCCACAGCAAACGAGTGCTCTAGCACTGGCATCTCAGCAGGGATATTCTCCTACTACACATGTGTGTCTGGGTCGCTGTGACAGTTTACAGGACATAACTCAGGGCACCTAGACAGAAGGCAGAGGGACTACTTTCTATTTCTGGTGTAGAGCTTAGTACAATATATATATATATACTATTACATGTGACACATGTACCTTGTATTACCATTATTCGCTGTATATGAACCCCTTTTCTCCGGGCATTATTTGTCTATAGCATTTTTCACGAACCTGAGGCAACTGAGAACCCTTCAGTGAAGGAATTCCACTAACCCTCACAATACCAACCAGGGGCCTCCCTGCAGTAACTCAGGTAGTTGTACCCATTCTCTTTCCGCATTCTATGTGTTCTTCTTCTTTCTTCTTTTTTTTCTTTTTTCTTCTTTTTATTTCTATCATGTAGTTCAGGGGTTTATAGATATATGTCCTGCATCTCATATTTCCTTTAGTGGTGCTTCTTACCCATTCTCATATCATTTACCCTAGTATTTCATGATCCTGAGGCGACTGAGAACCCTTTAATAAAGGAATCCTTTTTCACTTGAATTGTCAAGTGATACTTACCAGTGACTATCACGTAATGTTACAGGTAGTTGCATTTTCTTCCTCTTCTTTCTCTCCTTTCTTCTTTGTCACACGGTCCATTGTGTTATAGCCCACGTGTCATGATAACACTTGTACCATCTTTTCATTTAGATTCCACCTACAATTATTTACCGATTCCAGTTCTGAAATAGGCTTTCATCATCTACTCACAAGAATTCTCAAGTGCATAAGGTACTGAGACATATACATGTTCACACCATTATAAAGAACAAAGTATAAACATTGAGGTTTTTCTCACACCCATGTTCCTGTGTTCTTTGATATGATATGTGTTCATTTCCTTCACTATATAGGATTGCAAGTTTTCCATTTGTACCTTAATGGCAATGACGCTATACAATTGAACACATATCATCCTGTTATCCATATAGGTGTGTATTTACCTGCTTGACTATTTTTGGTTGTTTGATCCAGAATGTTTCTCCAGATAGGTCATGTGGAAATTTTCTTTCCTCAGTACAAATGTTTTCACTATGGCTTTGGAAAAATTTTTTGTATGTGCATCATGGTCATTTGACCCATTGTACTCTCAAGTAGCAATATATTGTACTGTTATGTTGTACTATGTACTAATTACGTGTTTATATGGTTTTGTAACCCTTTATGATCTTAGATAACTTTATCCTTGATAAAGACCTAAAAACAAGGTCGAAACGTTGGATGAATTATCCTTTTGCACAAATAAAGAATTTTCAGCATTCCAAGAGTTCTTTTCTTACGTTATTGATCACTATAGTGTGCCAGAGCTATTTCTATTGAATTGACTCTTATTTTTTCTGAGCACCTGCTATATACACAGTGAGCCAGACATATTCAAGTTTCATTCAGAAGGCAGAGGGAAGCCTTAGCAGCTGAGCCTATATCTTGGCTTGTGAGCATTAGAACAGGCCGGCGATTACAGGGTAACATGAAAAATGTCCAGCTTGCATTATGACTAGAACATGACAATATCCTTTTAAGTACTAACCTATGATGCGTTCCTAAGCAGTTGATGTTATATGTTCTACATTTCATTTTCTGCATACTTTACAAGTAGTAGAATTTGCTTTGATATAGGCAACTGGATTTTCACAATGAAAAGGCAAAGGATAACGCCCGAAAAAGACGCCATACATTATGTCAGTGCCATCACTGACAAACCTGGATTGACCATGAAATACATCAATCCCCTTAAAGGTGAGTTAAAACAAGTTTTAACTAAATTGCCTTAATATTGTCATGCATTAGAATGACTGTCTTAGGTAATGATAAATATTTTCTACAGGAAGAGGAGTGTTTGCTGAAACTGAAATCGAAAAAGGGAGTTTTGTTGCAGAATATCGAGGCGAGCTCACGTATGCACTTACGATGGTAGACAACTACTCGAGATTTATGGTTGTGGTACAAGTCAAAGATCTAATGGCCCATACTGCAGCGAAGGTCTTCCAAGCACACTTATGCAGACCTCATGGCTACTCAGAGAGAGTCCTCACAGATCAAGGCACTGCCTTTGAAGCGGAAATCTTCAAGGACTTCTGCAGCTTTTACCGATGCAGGAAGATGCGCACTACACCCTACCATGCTCAAACCAATGGTTATCAACCTGCTCAGGACTTTACCCCATATTCCAGATGTGGCCTTACAAGTGATTTATAGAGGGTTAACAATACGTTGGGATCACCGGATCTAATCTCCCTTTTTATACACCCTAAAATCTTGTTTGCTTTAGAATAAACAATAACATCATAAAGGTATAGCAGTACCGTTTCAAAGTTTCGGTGTCCCAAGCAGCATTCCATCAGCCTCTGGAAGGTTCCTGGCAAATTGCACAGCTCGAAGGGCATGCTTTTGAACTCGCAGAGACCCATCGGGGTGGCAAAGGCGGTCTTCTCCCGGTCTGCCTCAGCAACGGACACTTGCCAATAGCGACTAGTGAGATCAAGGGTAGAAAAATAATTTGCAGTTCTCAATGCAGCTAGCTATTCCTCAATACAGGGGAGTGGTGCTGTCCTTCTTCTTTAACAGGACCAACGGAGCTGCCCAGAGGCTACAACTGTCACGGATAACCCCAGCCTCCTTCATGTTGCTCAACATGTCCTTGGTACACTGGTAATGTGCAGGTAGTTTTGGCTTATATCTCTCTTTGATGGGTGGGTGTGCACTTGTGGGGATGTAGTGTTTGACCCCTTTTATTCTTCAAAAGTCTAGCGGATGTTTGCTGAAGACTTGCTCGTATTCTTGCACTAGCCTGTAGACCCCCTTCTTGTGATGTGAAGGTGTGGAGTCAGTGCCTACGTGTAATTCCTTACACCACTCCTCTGGCTGACTTGGTGAGCTGTCACTGAATGGGTGGGCTGAAGCAATGGTGGATGCTGCTGTTTGGATAGCATGTGTATCTGGCAAATCGGAGCAGCTTAATCTCTTGCTCTCCGCAGTTCAACACTCTCATGGGCACTCTTCCCTTCCATATTAATGAATAAAACTATGATGTAAATAGCATATAGATACCCCACAAATGCAGATAGAAGTAGGTTATGGGAAAAGGGGGAAGAGAGAAACAGGAAAATAGTGGAATAAAGTATACCTTCCAGGTGGGAGAGGAAATGGCAGCACAGCCAGTGGAGGTGAAGCAAGGGGAGCCTGCAACTAAAGAGTTGAGAGCGTTATCACATGGTGACTGAGCCTGATTGTAACGGGAGCATAGAGGTGCCGATCCTGTCTTACCTGCATTGGTGTAGAAGTGGGTGTCCTGTGGTGGAGTCAGCTGTGTGCAGTGGTGGCCGTGGGTTCTTTTATGTGCGACCGTAGTAATAGCTGCGCCCACTTCCTGTATGGGAGTGGAATGCAGTGAGGCTAATGGAACGCACGCCTGCGCATTTGTGTTTAACGTCGCGCATGTGCAGAACGGAGAAAAGGCTGCGCTCACTTCCTAATGAAAGGGAGTGAGACGCAGCTGGGAAGGGAAGGGAAAAGATTAGGGTTTGGGGATGATGAAAGGGCTTTCTACGGGCAAGGATGGCAAAGGGTGGCAGTGACGGAAAGTCAGGCAGCCTGTCCTGTCCTGTCCTGTCCGTCCGTCTTTTTGTATCATGAATTGGAAAGACTGCAAGGGGGAGGGGAGGTGCTTGGAGGAGGAGGAGTTATTCAGATTAATTGCAGTGGGCGGCGGCTGCAAAAAGCATCATTCTTCTTGTTTTTGCTCTGCAAAACAGCCTTTTCAAGGGTTGGCTTGGGTGACAAAATGTCTTCTGTAGGCGTGGGTTTGTCTCCCTCTCCCTAAGATGTGTCCGGTATAGGCCAGGGTGCCACTCAAGGCCGTAACCAATTCGGGTTATAGCTTCTCGGCCTTTTGGCTAAGATCAAGTGTAGTTTCGGAGGACGCTACCTTGGTCGGTACTGGAAGGTGCCTGGGATTGCACGTCTGCCGGCCTTGAGGAAGTGTGTGCGCCTTCTGGTGACACATAGCCCTCTTGTGCCTGGACGGTTCCCAGGCAACGGGAGGCGATCACCTTTGTTATTTTGAAGTCCTACTGATAAACAGAAAAAAAAAAAAATTAAATCTGTTCTTATCAGTTTAATATCTGATACGTCCCCTCTCTGGGGACCATATATTAAATGGATTTTTAGAACAAGGAGATGGAAAAAATCTTGCTCTGTCCACTCCACGCATTGACCTGGTATTGCAGTACCTCCAGGACCGGTGCACCCCTTCTTAACCCAGTTTCCAAAAGCAGAACTCAATTCACCTGATTCAAATGAGCCCCATTAGTGAATTGAAAGAAAGCAAAAACTTTATATGCACCTCAATTTGGCCAATTCACTTTTCACACTTTCACCCTTTTTTTTATCTTTCACACCTTTTACTTGCTTTATTGATGCAAAAGCTGTGCCAAATAGCAAACTCATCTCCACTCAACTTGACCAACTCTGCTATGTCCCGTGCAGTATCTTATTCTCAGTCTTATCTAGATCATTTGCAATTGAATAGAATAGATCCCTTTTGGACACATTGGATTCAGCTGCTGCAGTGACTGCAGGTGTTAGAAGATGCAGACTTGGCATCAGGTGCTGTCTATCAGATTCCACTCCAATTAAAGCTTCCATTGTTTTTCGGTGTTTTCTTTGAGCAATGATGATGTCTTTAGTGATCTGTTGGCTCCCTCTCCTGGAGGAAGAGTTTGCTTGCTCTTGGACTTTCAAAAAGAGAGGTCATGATAGACATTTAGCTTCTGAGCCCAATTGGGGACAGTCATGGGTGATGAATGTTTTGCAACCTGCTGCGAAGCCTGATACCGCAATATAAGGAACGTCAAATACTAAGAATGGGCGGCCTATGAAAGAATTAGTACTTTCATTAAGCATACTTAAACGGCTAATTGGGAATAGACAAACTGTAAAAAGCCCTCTGAGAAAGCCCCTCTCTAACCTTTGTTAGTAAGCTTTTCTGTAGTCTGCCTGTTGATGTATTTTCCGTTTGAACAGTGCACAACATGAAGTGACGGAACACTGGCTTGTCACAATGTCCCCCGCTGACATCACGATAGCGCTGCTGCCTAGAAAGCCAGCTGCGCAGCAGAAGTTGCTCTTTGGGTGGAATGGTGGGCTAATGTATCTATTCCTGCTTGGTGTGAGTTTGACATGATCTAGAGCAACGAGTTCCAGCGGCTAGCGGTTGATTATTGGCTGTAATGGGGCTTTCTGGCTGGTGCCAGCCTTTCTTCTTAGCACACAGGAACCACAATCCCTACACCATGCTTCGATGGATTCTCTCATCCCAGCCCAGTAAAACTACATATTTCACACAGTTATAAGCAGCCCATGGGCATTCACCTGGATTAAAACCCATAACAGCTCATAGACCAAACAATCAATCTACCACTGGACCAAAGACAGGAAGCTAAATCCACTGCCTGCGGTAACTAACTTAATCCTATAGTCTACTCACACAACAAACCCAAGAGAAAGGAAAAAAACATGGCTTCGATTATCCATCCAATGAAAACGCATAACCATTGTGAGCCATTGGACAATGCAATTGCACACATGGTGACATGGTGCACGGCCCAATGAATCAAGTCTGTACTTCATATTCACGGTTTAAGCCCTTGGGTTCTAATGTGTCCAGAGTACATATCCAGAAAGATTCCCTTTCTTTGTGCTAAGCACAAGTCAACAATACGTTGTAAGCAGATTCTATTACCAGTCCCACACCATTTTGTGACGCATAATCGCACAGTGGCCCAATTAAGATTCCAAGTCATCGAACATGTCCCAGCCATACGCAGAGGAGGCGATAGAATTAGGAAGCTCAAAGAAAGGGAATCTTTCTGGATATATACTCTGGGCACGTTGGAACCCAAGGGCTTAAACCATGAATATGAAGAACCGACTTGATTCATTGGGCCGTGCACATTTTTTCTAACGCCCGGTTCTTTTTCGTGTTCACACTATATATGGTTCCAGTATGTATGGAGTTCCATTCTTCCTTGTTTTTTATTTGTCATGTTTGTCTGATTACCTTGTCTAACAGTTTTTTCTCCCCTTTCTTTACCTTCCAGGTTCCCATAGTCACGTGAAATATCCCTGTTGCACTTGATTACGGCTCACTATTCACTATAGGATGTCTTATATCTAACATCACACTCTCACCCATCAGCACTCTATAGGTTTGTATAAGGTATGCGCTTACACATCCGGTCCTCCATAGGTATTTCCACTTATGTAGCACTATCCCTATGATCACTCATAACTCATACCCTTGTAGTCAATTACAGCCTCCTCTCTCCCCTCTCCCCTTCTCCCTTTCCATCTATAATTTTGCCAGTACAATATTAGTTTACATTAGGCACACACTCACATATTCCTTTCCTTAGTGACTTATTGTAATTCACATTCGCATACAATTCTCTATGCCTGCCCCATTACTACATTCATACCTACTTGACCCTATCCTGATACCCCTTGTCTCACCTTGTTGGTCCCTACACCTGTTATCATCTCCTTTCCTGTGTCTGTCTTGTCACACAACACATTTTAGCATATCCCTTGTGCTCCTTATTACCTGTCCTGCCTATTAGAATTATGTCCATTATGTCCATGCATGGCCCAATGAATCAAGTCTGTACTTCATATTCATGGTTTAAGCCTTTGGGTTCCAATGTGCCCAGAGTATATATCCAGAAAGATTCCCTTTCTTTGAGCTTCCTAATTCTATTGCCTCCTCTGCGTATGGCTTGGACATGTTCGATGACTTGGAATCTTAATTGGATCACTGTGTGATTATGCGTCACAAAATGGTGTGGGACTGGTAATAGAATCTGCTTACAATGTATTGTTGACTTGTGTTTAGCTCAAAGAAAGAGAATCTTTCTGGATATGTACTCTGGGCACATTAGAACCCAAGGGCTTAAACCGTGAATATGAAGTAAAGACTTGATTCATTGGGCCGTGCACCATGTCACCATGTGTCCAATTGCATTGTCCAATGGCTCACAATGGTTATGCGTTTTCATTGGATGGATAATCGAAGCCATGTTTTTTTCCTTTCTGTTGGGTTTGTTGTGTGAGTAGCCTATAGGATTAAGTTGGTTACCGCAGGCAGTGGATTTAACTTCCTGTCTTTGGTCCAGTGGTAGATGGATTGTCTGGTCTATGAGCTGTTATTGGTTTGAATGCAGGTGAATGCCCATGGGCTGCTTATGACTGTGTAAAATATGTAGTTTTACTGGGCTGGGATGAGAGAATCCATTGAAGCATGGTGTAGGGATTGTGGTTCCTGTGTGCTAAGAAGAGAGGCTGGCACCAGCCAGAAAGCCCCATTGCAGCCAATAATCACTTAATAACTTTTTCAACTTGTCATCATATGGGAGGCCTTCCATTCCTTGTAGTAGTCTAGTTGCCCACCTTTGAACTGACTCTAACTTCTGAATGTCCTTTTTAAAATGTGGAGCCCAAAACTGGTTCCCATATTCCAGATGTAGCCTTACAAGTGATTTATAGAGGTTGATCATCTTTACTTATCATTTAAAACTTTCAAACTGGTACACTCAACACATAAAGCCCCCCCCTTTTAAAGAGTAGTTTCCCTGTACCTAAGTGGGGGTCTACCTAGGTTGGAGCGAGTGGACCTTCGGGGTCCGGTGTCAGTGGTGACAGGCAGTGGGGCAGAGGGAACAGTCAGTTCCTCCTCCCTGCTATCATGTGGGGCAGGCGGAGGCGTAGGGGAGCTGGGTACAGGTACATCCCTGGGCACTGGCTCGCGGTTAACCGTTTCCATCATTTCTTCATCCACGGGTTGTGGGAACAGTATCACTGGAAGGATCACCGCACCGTTCTGTGTAGGCCAGTCTGCTGGAAAATCACCCATCATGGTGTGGATTACCTCTTTTTCCTTCTCCACTGGACTGGGAACTGGAGCCTCATCCGCTACTCTCAATGCTGGTGGGCACTTCTTCAGGTGGTCTCGGGAAACCGTGGCCAAAGTCCCCCCCTGGTCACGGCTGATCTGGTAGGCCTTCCCATTCTCCCATCCTGTGGGCTGGACTACATACGGGGTTTTTTCCCATTGATCATCCAGCTTGTGGGCCCTTCTTTTCCGTTTCAGCACTACATCCCCAGGTTGGAAGGAACCGGCAGGCGCCTTCTTGTTGAAGCACTGCTCCTGTTGTCCCCGACTCCGGCACAAGTTCTTTTCAACATACTCCTGGACCTGTCGGTACTGTGTCCTCCGCCGAGTGTCCCATTCAGCTGTCGACAGGAGTGCTTCTGAAGCTTCCAAGCCCATTTCCAGATCCACTGGTTGCCGGCCGGGACGAGCTCTCATCAGGTATGCTGGAGTGCATTTCGTAGAGCTGGAAGGGATGTTGTTGTACATATCGACCAGGTCAGGTAGCTTCTCCAGCCACAGGTTCCGCTCTTCCAGTGGTAACGTCTTGAGGAGGCCCAGGACCAAGTGGTTCATCTTTTCACAAATGCCATTGGTTTGGGCGTGGTAAGGCGTGGTCCGGATTTTCTTGCAGCCGTACAACTGGCAGAATTCCTGGAATACCTCTGCTTCAAAGGCCGGACCCTGGTCGGTAAGCACCCTCTCCGGGTACCAATGCGGTCAACAGAAATAAGCCTGGAAAGCCTTAGCAGCGGTGCGGCCGGTTAAGTCCTTAACTGGGACAACCACCAGGAACCTCGAGTAGTGGTCTACGATGGTCAGAGCGTAGGTGTACCCACTTCGGCTGGGGGTGAGCTTTACATGGTCAAGGGCAACCAGCTCCAGCGGTTGGTGTGTAATGATCGGGTGTAGGGGTGCCTTCTGGCTGGCCTCGTCCTTCCTTCTCAATGCGCAAGGGCCACATTCTCGGCACCAGGCCTCCACAGATTCCCGCATTCCACTCCAATAGAACCGCTCTCTTAACAACATCTCTAGCTTCTTCCACCCGAAGTGCACTGCACCATCATGGTATGCTTGCAGGACGGTGGGCACTTTAGCCTGGGGAATCACCAGCTGGCGGATCTTCTCGTGAGTCTTTGGATTAATCAGCTCGCGATACAACTTCCCCTGGTGTAGGTATAGCCGGGTCCGTTCTTGCCACAGACGTTGGGCTTCGGCAGGGGCAGCAGGGTCTATCCCAGCAGAACCCTGTTCCACTAGAGTCTTGACCAGGCGGACAGCAGGTGCCTGGTCCTGAGCTTCCTGCCAGTCCTGTCGGGGCAGCGGATCCAGGTTCACCCGTTGTTGGTAGACGTGCACCTTCTCAGTGAATGGCCGGGGTTGGGGGCGACACCTTCCGCACCAACCACATGTCCTATGTACTGCACTCTGGGTTTCAGCAGATGACACTTTGAGGGCTTCAACTTCATCCCATACTTGGCAAGGGACGCGAACACCTCGGCTAGGTGCTCCAGGTGGGCTTCATACGTCTGTGAGTACACAATCACATCATCCAAGTACAGCAAAACGGTCCCATAGGCAGTCTTCTCTCGGTCCTCCGGTGCCACGGCCACCTGCCAGTACCCGCTGGTGAGGTCAAGGGTGGAGAAGTAGTTAGCGGTTCTCAGCGAGGCCAGGGACTCTTTGATGCGGGGCAGAGGGTAAGCATCCTTATGCGTTATCTGGTTAATCTTCCGGTAATCCACTCACATCCGCATGGTGCCATCCTTCTTCTTAACCAGCACCAACGGAGCGGCCCAGGGACTACAGCTGTCCCTAATAACCTCTGCCTCCTTCATGTTCCTCAACATGTCTTTGGCGCATTGGTAGTGCGCAGGGGGAATAGGCCTGTATCTCTCTTTAATAGGGGAGTGTGTACCGGTAGGGATGTGGTGTTGAACCCCTTTAATCTGCCCAAAATCTAGAGGGTGCTTGCTAAAAACCCGCTCATACTCCTGTACCACCCGGTATACCCCTTCCTTGTGGTGTATGGGGGTATCATCAGTGCCGACATGTAGCTCTCGATACCACTCGCCTAACTCCCCCAGGGATGAGTGGGAACCGGCAGCAGGCGGTGTGACCGGGGGAACGGCTTCATGGATCGTGTGGGGATCTAGAGTGAACAATTTGGCAAGGGTAGCGTACCGGGTGGTGCATGAATGCACACATATTGGTTTTATAATCTTATTGTATTACTTTATATTCTTATTTCACTTGTGCATATCTCCACCATAATCCTGGCTAAGAAATATAGCTTTTTTTGGGGTACACAGGTAGTAAGGTCTTCTTTCTATTTCTTTAGGGGTGATATAGCCTGGTGGAACTCTAGACCTCTAACATTATATATGCACCCTTTTTCTTTATGGTTCTTGGACACCTTATAACATTCTTCCATACATATATATCTTTCTCATAAATTATAAATAATTAGGCATTTTTATATATTTTATTTACATTTTCATAAATAACTTTTTACAAAGCATGGGGGACATTCTCACATACATATAATTTTCATGTACGCATTCTGAAAATTTACGCATAAACCGTACACACTCCTTTTTGTAACAATTTCTATAACTCATTCGCTGAACTCTCATCCCGGATATTCATTCTTACACCGAATTTCCTGTTATAACACAACATTCATGATTTTTATTCAATTTATTTTTATTTTTTAGGTTTATTAGTAGTGATGAGCGAGTACTAAAAAGCTCGGGTGCTCGAAGCTCGGGCCGAGCCTCCCAAGATACTCGTGTACTCGGCCCGAGCACCGAGCCCAATGTTATCCTATGGGAGACCCGAGTATTTTTGTGAAATGACCACCGGCAGCATGTAGAAACCCTAAAAATGGCACAAAAGTCTCCGAAGAGTGCTCAAATGACATGGCAACAGCATGGGGAAGACCCCTTGAAGCATTTATCACTCAAAAGTCACAGCTGTGAATAATTTTGTCCACGTTTTACGCCATTTTTACGGACTCACCAGAAAACCTTCCAAAATGACACCAAAATGATTTTTCATAGCGGAAATGTTAAGGGCACATACCCAATAGTGAGATAGAGCTAATGTATGTTACTTTTTGAGATCAATACATGAAAGATTTTACGTAAAACATTGTGTGGCACTCCGATGTCCCTGAGAAGAGACGTACATAAAGGCCTCTGAGTCTAATGTGCCCATTTTGAGGAACTGAGTCTTTGTAGTATTTTCCTTTGCCAGGGCAGTCCAAAATTGTGAGGTTCACCAATGCCCCTGCATACAGACGTGCATGATGGCCTGTAAACCTGAAGTGCCCATTGTAAGGAAGTGGGATTATTGTAGTATAGCCCTTAGGCAGGGCAGCCAAAAATTGGGAGGCTCCACGTTGTCCCTGGATAGAGACGTGCATGAGGGCCTCAAAACATTAAGTGTCCAGTGTCAGGAAGTGGGTGTATTATAGTATAGCCCTTAGGCAGGGCAGCCAAAAATTGGGAGGCTCCACGTTGTCCCTGGATAGAGACGTGCATGAGGGCCTGTAAACCTGAAGTGCCCATTGGAAGGAAGTGGGTCTTTTGTAGTATAGCCCTTTGGCAGGGCAGCCAAAAATTGGGAGGCTCCACGTTGTCCCTGGATAGAGACGTGCATGAGGGCCTGTAAACCTGAAGTGCCCATTGGAAGGAAGTGGGTCTTTTGTAGTATAGCCCTTTGGCAGGGCAGCCAAAAATTGGGAGGCTCCACGTTGTCCCTGGATAGAGACATGCATGAGGGCCTCAAAACATTAAGTGTCCATTGTCAGGAAGTGGGTGTATTATAGTATAGCCCTTAGGCAGGGCAGCCAAAAATTGGGAGGCTCCACGTTGTCCCTGGATAGAGACGTGCATGAGGGCCTGTAAACCTGAAGTGCCCATTGGAAGGAAGTGGGTCTTTTGTAGTATAGCCCTTTGGCAGGGCAGCCAAAAATTGGGAGGCTCCACGTTGTCCCTGGATAGAGACGTGCATGAGGGCCTCAAAACATTAAGTGTCCATTGTCAGGAAGTGGGTGTATTATAGTATAGCCCTTTGGCAGAGCAGCCAAAAATTGGGAGGCTCCACGTTGTCCCTGGATAGAGACGTGCATGAGGGCCTCAAAACATTAAGTGTCCATTGTCAGGAAGTGGGTGTATTATAGTATAGCCCTTAGGCAGGGCAGCCAAAAATTGGGAGGCTCCACGTTGTCCCTGGATAGAGACGTGCATGAGGGCCTCAAAACATTAAGTGTCCATTGTCAGGAAGTGGGTCTTTTGTAGTATAGCCCTTTGGCAGGGCAGCCAAAAATTGGGAGGCTCCACGTTGTCCCTGGATAGAGACGTGCATGAGGGCCTCAAAACATTAAGTGTCCATTGTCAGGAAGTGGGTGTATTATAGTATAGCCCTTAGGCAGGGCAGCCAAAAATTGGGAGGCTCCACGTTGTCCCTGGATAGAGACGTGCATGAGGGCCTCAAAACATTAAGTGTCCATTGTCAGGAAGTGGGTCTTTTGTAGTATAGCCCTTTGGCAGGGCAGCCAAAAATTGGGAGGCTCCACGTTGTCCCTGGATAGAGACGTGCATGAGGGCCTCAAAACATTAAGTGTCCATTGTCAGGAAGTGGGTGTATTATAGTATAGCCCTTTGGCAGGGCAGCCAAAAATTGGGAGGCTCCACGTTGTCCCTGCATAGAGACGTGCATGAGGGCCTCAAAACATTGTTCCCATTGCAAAGGAGCGGGTCTCCTGTCGTTGTAATGTCCATTCTGCAAAGAATGGGCGAAAAAATTTACCACTGGGGGTATACCTGAAACAAAGGCCTAACTCTTGTAACGGTCATCATGGTGGCGCATGAGGAGAAGGAGGAGCAGTCCAGCGATTATCCAAAGTCCAGAAGTGTGTACCCATGGGTGACTGGAGGTACATGGCAAATTCCCGTTACAAACTTTAAATTCCGCTCTCATTTGCTGGTGGTGTGGTGAAGTCTGGCCCAATCCAACCCTTGTTCATCTTGATCAGAGTCAGCCTGTCAGCATTTTCAGTTGACAGGCGGGTGCGTTTATCTGTAATGATTCCACCTGCGGCACTAAAAACACGCTCTGACAAAACGCTAGCGGCAGGGCAGGCCAGGACTTCCAAGGCGTAGAGAGCCAATTCATGCCACGTGTCCACCTTGGATACCCAATAATTGTAAGGCACAGAGGAATGTCGGAGTACAGTTGTTCGATCTGCAAGGTACTCCTTGAGCATCTGGGCAAACTTAGGATTTCTTGTGGCACTACCCCGCACCTCAGGGGCTGTGGTACGTGAGGGGCTGAGAAAACTGTCCCACATCTTAAAGACTGTTCCCCTACCTCTGGCGGATTGGACTTGTGCCTCTCTCGGCTGTACGCCTTGGTTGTCCACTGATTCCTGACCTATGCCGCTAGCGTTTTGTGAGGGGAATGCTTTGCCTACTTCCGTGACTATGGCCTTCCGGAACTGCTGCATTTTGGTTGACCTCTCCGCCTCGGGAATAAGAGACATAAAGTTCTCCTTGTAGCGTGGGTCTAACAGTGTTACCAACCAGTAATGATTGTCGGCCAAGATGTTCTTAAAGCGAGGGTCACGAGACAGGCAGCTTACCATAAAGTCAGCCATGTGCGCCAGACTCTTAACAGCCAGGACTTCAGTAGCCTGACCAACACGTTGACTGAACATGCTGTCCTCCTCCTCCTCCTCCTCATCTACCCTGTCCTCTGGCCAGCCACGCTGAACCGAGGATATGACTGGTGTGCATGTCATATCCTCAATTTGGCCGGAGATTTGCTCCATGTCTTCATCCTCCTCCTCGTCATAGTCCTCCACTGCACGTTGTGATGAGACGAGGCTGGGCTGTGTGTTATCACCCACACCCACTACTGTTTCTTGCTGCAACTCATCGCGCTCCGCCTGCAATGCATCATGTTTGGTTTTGAGCAGAGACCGTTTTAGAAGGCAGAGTAGCGGTATGGTGACGCTAATAATGGCGTCATCTTATACCTTTATGATGTTATTGTTTATTCTAAAGCAAACAAGATTTTAGGGTGTATAAAAAGGGAGATTAGATCCGGTGATCCCAACGTATTGTTAACCCTCTATAAATCACTTGTAAGGCCACATCTGGAATATGGGGTAAAGTCCTGAGCAGGTTGATAACCATTGGTTTGAGCATGGTAGGGTGTAGTGCGCATCTTCCTGCATCCGCCATAACCTTCCCTTAGGATATACTGTGCCCTTATCAGATTGGTTGTACAAGGTTGCTTCTCTTATTGGATGGATTTCAAGCTGCATGGATAATGTTCATTTAAATGATGTGGATAGAAAGACTGAAGATATCTACATGTAGTCTGAAATCCATCATGAATCAATACTATTTTACACAGTCATAAGCAGCCCATGGGCATTCACCTGCATTCAAACCAATAACAGCTCATAGACCAGACAATCCATCTACCACTGGACCAAAGACAGGAAGTTAAATCCACTGCCTGCGGTAACCAACTTAATCCTATAGGCTACTCACACAACAAACCCAACAGAAAGGAAAAAAACATGGCTTCGATTATCCATCCAATGAAAACGCATAACCATTGTGAGCCATTGGACAATGCAATTGGACACTTGGTGACATGGTGCACGGCCCAATGAATCAAGTCTTTACTTCATATTCACGGTTTAAGCCCTTGGGTTCTAATGTGCCCAGAGTACATATCCAGAAAGATTCTCTTTCTTTGAGCTAAACACAAGTCAACAATACATTGTAAGCAGATTCTATTACCAGTCCCACACCATTTTGTGACGCATAATCACACAGTGATCCAATTAAGATTCCAAGTCATCGAACATGTCCAAGCCATACGCAGAGGAGGCAATAGAATTAGGAAGCTCAAAGAAAGGGAATCTTTCTGGATATATACTCTGGGCACATTGGAACCCAAAGGCTTAAACCATGAATATGAAGTACAGACTTGATTCATTGGGCCATGCATGGACATAATGGACATAATTCTAATAGGCAGGACAGGTAATAAGGAGCACAAGTTATATGCTAAAATGTGTTGTGTGACAAGACAGACACAGGAAAGGACATGATAACAGGTGTAGGGACCAACAAGGTGAGACAAGGGGTATCAGGATAGGGTCAAGTAGGTATGAATGTAGTAATGGGGCAGGCATAGAGAATTGTATGTGAATGTGAATTACAATAAATCACTAAGGAAAGGAATATGTGAGTGTGTGCCTAATGTAAACTAATATTGTACTGGCAAAATTATAGATGGAAAGGGAGAAGGGGAGGGGGGAGAGAGGAGGCTGTAATTGACTACAAGGGTATGAGTTATGAGTGATCATAGGGATAGTGTTACATAAGTGGAAATACCTATGGAGGACCGGATGTGTAAGCGCATACCTTATACAAACCTATAGAGTGCTGATGGGTGAGAGTGTGATGTTAGATATAAGACATCCTATAGTGAATAGTGAGCCGTAATCAAGTGCAACAGGGATATTTCACGTGACTATGGGAACCTGGAAGGTAAAGAAAGGGGAGAAAAAACTGTTAGACAAGGTAATCAGACATAATGTAACCAGTTGATCAGACATGATCACCTGGTTTGAGACCCCCTGCCTTACACTATATAGATATCATGTTCATTCCCCATCTATCTTGCTCAGGAGAGCATCTCCCTCCCCCGGCACCAAGAGCAGCTCATACTGAATTGTTACATTGACTAGTAACACTGCACACAGAAATGCACCTTAATATTCCACTGTTAACCCTTTCCTCCCAGCAGTAACACACAACTCCTCACCTTGATATCATGGTGATTTATGGTCAGAATGACTTCAATGCGATCAGTGATTTCTATTCTAGCTCTGCTCACACAGATTTTATATCCACACTCAACTATAGGCCGTTCTTCATATTTTGGGGGCTTTTAGTCAGATATACTAGTTTGTGCCTGTATAGTATTGGTGTAGATGGGAGTGTAGGGCATGGGTTACATGGCACTGTGGTGGAATACTGATGGGAGGTATTGGTGCTGTGTTTGATGCTTCTACTGGGTATTTTCCTACAAATACTGGAACAGCTCACTGCTTAGAATGATCCTTCCCAGCTCTATAATATATTATATATACCCCACAATGCAGGCTCACACACACATTTGTCTCAAGTGTGTTGTAGGGACACAGATACAGTCTTGGTCATGTGACTAAAGGCTACTTTACACACTGCGATATCGGTCCCGATATCGCTAGTGTGGGTACCCGCCCCCATCTGTTGCGCGACACGGGCAAATCGCTGCCCATGCCGCACAACACCGACCAGACCCGTCACACATACTTACCTGCCCGGCAACGTCGCTGTGTCCGGCGAACCGCCTCCTTTCTAAGGGGGCGGTCCGTGCGGCGTCACAGCGACGTCACTGAGCGACCGCCCAATAGCAGCGGAGGGGCGGAGATGAGTGGCCGGAACATCCCGCCCACCTCCTTCCTTCCTCATAGCGGCTGGGAGGCAGGTAAGGAGAGGTTCCTCGTTTCTGCGGTGTCACACGGAGCGATGTGTGCTACCGCAGGAGCGACGAACTACATCGTTACTGCTGCAGTAACGATAATCGAGAATGGAGACCCATGTCACCGATGAGCGATTTTGCACGTTTTTGCAACGATGCAAAATCGCTCATCGGTATCACACGCAGCAACATCGCTAATACGGCTGGATGTGCGTCACAAATTCCGTGACCCCAACGACTCCGCATTAGCGATGTCGCAGCGTGTAAAGCCCCCTTTAGTGGGAGTGGTGTACAGGGTCTTAGCAGTAAAGAGTATTCCATATTTCTGCCAGATACCCACAGAGATATTGAAATCTGAAAAAAGAGACTTCTGCTCATTGAAGGTAAGAACTGCTCACATAGCGTTCAACTCCACAGCAAACGAGTGTTCTAGCACTGGCATCTCAGCAGGGATATTCCCCTACTACACATGTGTGTCTAGGTCACTGTGACAGTTTACAGGACATAACTCAGGGCACCTAGACAGAAGGCAGAGGGACTACTTTCTATTTCTGGTGTAGAGCTTAGTACAATATATATATATTTATACTATTACATGGGACACATGTACCTTGTATTACCATTATTCGCTGTATATGAACCCCTTTTCTCCGGGCATTATTTGTCTATAGCATTTTTCACGAACCTGAGGCAACTGAGAACCCTTCAGTGAAGGAATTCCACTAACCCTCACAATACCTACCAGGGGCCTCCCTGCAGTAACTCAGGTAGTTGTACCCATTCTCTTTCCGCATTCTATGTGTTCTTCTTCTTTCTTCTTTTTTTTCTTTTTTCTTCTTTTTATTTCTATCATGTAGTTCAGGGGTTTATAGATATATGTCCTGCATCTCATATTTCCTTTAGTGGTGCTTCTTACCCATTCTCATATCATTTACCCTAGTATTTCATGATCCTGAGGCGACTGAGAACCCTTTAATAAAGGAATCCTTTTTCACCTGAATTGTCAAGTGATACTTACCAGTGACTATCACGTAATGTTACAGGTAGTTCCATTTTCTTCCTCTTCTTTCTCTCCTTTCTTCTTTGTCACACGGTCCATTGTGTTATAGCCCACGTGTCATGATAACACTTGTACCATCTTTTCATTTAGATTCCACCTACAATTATTTACCGATTCCAGTTCTGGAATAGGCTTTCATCATCTACTCACTAGAATTCTCAAGTTCATAAGGTACTGAGACATATACATGTTCACACCATTATAAAGAACAAAGTATAAACATTGAGGTTTTTCTCACACCCATGTTCCTGTGTTCTTTGATATGATATGTGTTCATTTCCTTCACTATATAGGATTGCATGATTTCCATTTGTACCTTAATGGCAATGACGCTATACAATTGAACACATATCATCCTGTTATCCATATAGGTGTGTATTTACCTGCTTGACTATTTTTGGTTGTTTGATCCAGAATGTTTCTCCAGATAGGTCATGTGGAAATTTTCTTTCCTCAGTACAAATGTTTTCACTATGGCTTTGGAAAATTTTTTTGTATGTGCATCATGGTCATTTGACCCATTGTACTCTCAAGTAGCAATATATTGTACTGTTATGTTGTACTATGTACTAATTACGTGTTTATATGGTTTTGTAACCCTTTATGATCTTAGATAACTTTATCCTTGATAAAGACCTAAAAACAAGCTCGAAACGTTGGATGAATTATCCTTTTGCACAAATAAAGAATTTTCAGCATTCTAAGAGTTCTTTTCTTACGTTATTGATCACTATAGTGTGCCAGAGCTATTTCTATTGAATTGACTCTTATTTTTTCTGAGCACCTGCTATATACACAGTGAGCCAGACATATTCAATTTTCATTCAGAAGGCAGAGGGAAGCCTTAGCAGCTGAGCCTATATCTTGGCTTGTGAGCATTAGAACAGGCCGGCGATTACAGGGTAACATGAAAAATGTCCAGCTTGCATTATGACTAGAACATGACAATATCCTTTTAAGTACTAACCTATGATGCGTTCCTAAGTAGTTGATGTTATATGTTCTACATTTCATTTTCTGCATACTTTCCAAGTAGTAGAATTTGCTTTGATATAGGCAACTGGATTTTCACAATGAAAAGGCAAAGGATAACGCCCGAAAAAGACGCCATACATTATGTCAGTGCCATCACTGACAAACCTGGATTGACCATGAAATACATCAATCCCCTTAAAGGTGAGTTAAAACAAGTTTTAACTAAATTGCCTTAATATTGTCATGCATTAGAATGACTGTCTTAGGTAATGATAAATATTTTCTACAGGAAGAGGAGTGTTTGCTGAAACTGAAATCGAAAAAGGGAGTTTTGTTGCAGAATATCGAGGTGAGCTCACGTATGCACTTACGATGGTAGACAACTACTCGAGATTTATGGTTGTGGTACAAGTCAAAGATCTAATGGCCCATACTGCAGCGAAGGTCTTCCAAGCACACTTATGCAGACCTCATGGCTACTCAGAGAGAGTCCTCACAGATCAAGGCACTGCCTTTGAAGCGGAAATCTTCAAGGACTTCTGCAGCTTTTACCGATGCAGGAAGATGCGTACTACACCCTACCATGCTCAAACCAATGGTTATCAACCTGCTCAGGACTTTACCCCATATTCCAGATGTGGCCTTACAAGTGATTTATAGAGGGGTAACAATACGTTGGGATCATCGGATATAATCTCCCTTTTTATACACCCTAAAATCTTGTTTGCGTTAGAATAAACAATAACATCATAAAGGTATAGCAGTACCGTTTCAAAGTTTCGGTGTCCCAAGCAGCATTCCATCAGCCTCTGGAAGGTTCCTGGCAAATTGCACAGCTCGAAGGGCATGCTTTTGAACTCGCAGAGACCCATCGGGGTGGCAAAGGCGGTCTTCTCCCGGTCTGCCTCAGCAACGGACACTTGCCAATAGTGACTAGTGAGATCAAGGGTAGAAAAATAATTTGCAGTTGTCAATGCAGCTAGCTATTCCTCAATACAGGGGAGTGGTGCTGTCCTTCTTCTTTAACAGGACCAACGGAGCTGCCCAGAGGCTACAACTGTCACGGATAACCCCAGCCTCCTTCATGTTGCTCAACATGTCCTTGGTACACTGGTAATGTGCAGGTAGATTTGGCTTATATCTCTCTTTGATGGGTGGGTGTGCACTTGTGGGGATGTAGTGTTTGACCCCTTTTATTTTTCAAAAGTCTAGCGGATGTTTGCTGAAGACTTGCTCATATTCTTGCACTAGCCTGTAGACCCCCTTCTTGTGATGTGAAGGTGTGGAGTCAGTGCCTACGTGTAATTCCTTACACCACTCCTCTGGCTGACTTGGTGAGCTGTCACTGAATGGGTGGGCTGAAGCAATGGTGGATGCTGCTGTTTGGATAGCATGTGTATCTACTGAGAACAGCTTATCAATGGTGGCAAATCGGAGCAGCTTAATCTTTTGCTCTCCGCAGTTCAACACTCTCATGGGCACTCTTCCCTTCCATATTAATGAATAAAACTATGATGTAAATAGCATATAGATACCCCACAATGCAGATAAAAGTAGGTTATGGGAAAAGGGGGAAGAGAGAAACAGGAAAATAGTGGAATAAAGTATACCTTCCAGGTGGGAGAGGAAATGGCAGCACAGCCAGTGGAGGTGAAGCAAGGGGAGCCTGCAACTAAAGAGTTGAGAGCGTTATCACATGGTGACTGAGCCTGATTGTAACGGGAGCATAGAGGTGCCGATCCTGTCTTACCTGCGTTGGTGTAGAAGTGGGTGTCCTGTGGTGGAGTCAGCTATGTGCAGTGGTGCCGTGGGTTCTTTTATGTGCGACCGTAGTAATAGCTGTGCCCACTTCCTGTATGGGAGTGGAATGCAGTGAGGCTAATGGAACGCACGCCTGCGCATTTGTGTTTAACGTCGCGCATGTGCAGAACGGAGAAAAGGCTGCGCTCACTTCCTAATGAAAGGGAGTGAGACGCAGCTGGGAAGGGAAGGGAAAAGATTAGGGTTTGGGGATGATGAAAGGGCTTTCTACGGGCAAGGATGGCAAAGGGTGGCAGTGACGGAAAGTCAGGCAGATGGTCCTGTCCTGTCCTGTCCGTCCGTCTTTTTGTATCATGAATTGGAAAGACTGCAAGGGGGAGGGGAGGTGCTTGTGCCCAAAAGGAGGAGTTATTCAGATTCATTGCAGTGGGCGGCGGCTGCAAAAAGCACCATTCTCCTTGTTTTTGCTCTGCAAAACAGCCTTTTCAAGGGTTTGGCTTGGGTGACAAAATGTCTTCTGTAGGCGTGGGTTTGTCTCCCTCTCCCTAAGATGTGTCCGGTATAGGCCAGGGTGCCACTCAAGGCCGTAACCAATTCGGGTTATAGCTTCTCGGCCTTTTGGCTAAGATCAAGTGTAGTTTCGGAGGACGCTACCTTGGTCGGTACTGGAAGGTGCCTGGGATTGCACGTCTGCCGGCCTTGAGGGAGTGTGTGCGCCTTCTGGTGACACATAGCCCTCTTGTGCCTGGACGGTTCCCAGGCAACGGGAGGCGATCACCTTTGTTATTTTGAAGTCCTACTGATATACAGAAAAAAAATGAAAATCCAGTTGCCTATATCAAAGCAAATTCTACTACTTGTAAAGTATGCAGAAAATGAAATGTAGAACATATAACATCAACTGCTTAGGAACGCATCATAGGTTAGTTCTTAAAAGGATATTGTCATGTTCTAGTCATAATGCAAGCTGGACATTTTTCATGTTACCCTGTAATCGCCGGCCTGTTCTAATGCTCACAAGCCAAGATATAGGCTCAGCTGCTAAGGCTTCCCTCTGCCTTCTGAATGAAAATTGAATATGTCTGGCTCACTGTGTATATAGCAGGTGCTCAGAAAAAATAAGAGTCAATTCAATAGAAATAGCTCTGGCACACTATAGTGATCAATAACGTAAGAAAAGAACTCTTAGAATGCTGAAAATTCTTTATTTGTGCAAAAGGATAATTCATCCAACGTTTCGAGCTTGTTTTTAGGTCTTTATCAAGGATAAAGTTATCTAAGATCATAAAGGGTTACAAAACCATATAAACACGTAATTAGTACATAGTACAACATAACAGTACAATATATTGCTACTTGAGAGTACAATGGGTCAAATGACCATGATGCACATACAAAAAAATTTTCCAAAGCCATAGTGAAAACATTTGTACTGAGGAAAGAAAATTTCCACATGACCTATCTGGAGAAACATTCTGGATCAAACAACCAAAAATAGTCAAGCAGGTAAATACACACCTATATGGATAACAGGATGATATGTGTTCAATTGTATAGCGTCATTGCCATTAAGGTACAAATGGAAAACTTGCAATCCTATATAGTGAAGGAAATGAACACATATCATATCAAAGAACACAGGAACATGGGTGTGAGAAAAACCTCAATGTTTATACTTTGTTCTTTATAATGGTGTGAACATGTATATGTCTCAGTACCTTATGAACTTGAGAATTCTAGTGAGTAGATGATGAAAGCCTATTCCAGAACTGGAATCGGTAAATAATTGTAGGTGGAATCTAAATGAAAAGATGGTACAAGTGTTATCATGACACGTGGGCTATAACACAATGGACCGTGTGACAAAGAAGAAAGGAGAGAAAGAAGAGGAAGAAAATGGAACTACCTGTAACATTACGTGATAGTCACTGGTAAGTATCACTTGACAATTCAGGTGAAAAAGGATTCCTTTATTAAAGGGTTCTCAGTCGCCTCAGGATCATGAAATACTAGGGTAAATGATATGAGAATGGGTAAGAAGCACCACTAAAGGAAATATGAGATGCAGGACATATATCTATAAACCCCTGAACTACATGATAGAAATAAAAAGAAGAAAAAAGAAAAAAAAGAAGAAAGAAGAAGAACACATAGAATGCGGAAAGAGAATGGGTACAACTACCTGAGTTACTGCAGGGAGGCCCCTGGTTGGTATTGTGAGGGTTAGTGGAATTCCTTCACTGAAGGGTTCTCAGTTGCCTCAGGTTCGTGAAAAATGCTATAGACAAATAATGCCCGGAGAAAAGGGGTTCATATACAGCGAATAATGGTAATACATATACAGCGAATAATGGTAATACAAGGTACATGTGTCCCATGTAATAGTATAAATATATATATATGCTCTACACCAGAAATAGAAAGTAGTCCCTCTGCCTTCTGTCTAGGTGCCCTGAGTTATGTCCTGTAAACTGTCACAGTGACCTAGACACACATGTGTAGTAGGGGAATATCCCTGCTGAGATGCCAGTGCTAGAGCACTCGTTTGCTGTGGAGTTGAACACTATGTGAGTAGTTCTTACCTTCAATGAGCAGAAGTCTCTTTTTTCAGATTTCAATATCTCTGTGGGTATCTGGCAGAAATATGGAATACTCTTTACTGCTAAGACCCTGTACACCACTCCCACTAAAGGGGGCTTACTACACGCTGCGACATCGCTAATGCGGAGTCGTTGGGGTCACGGAATTTGTGACGCACATCCGGCCGCATTAGCGATGTTGCTGCGTGTGATACCGATGAGCGATTTTGCATCGTTGCAAAAACGTGCAAATCGCTCATCGGTGACATGGGTCTCCATTCTCGATTATCGTTACTGCAGCAGTAACGATGTAGTTCGTCGCTCCTGCGGTAGCACACATCGCTCCGTGTGACACCGCAGAAACGAGGAACCTCTCCTTACCTGCCTCCCAGCCGCTATGAGAAGGAAGGAGGTGGGCGGGATGTTCCGGCCACTCATCTCCGCCCCTCCGCTGCTATTGGGCCGTCGCTCAGTGACGTCGCTGTGACGCCGCACGGACCGCCCCCTTAGAAAGGAGGCGGTTCGCCGGACACAGCGACGTCGCCGGGCAGGTAAGTATGTGTGACGGGTCTGGTCGGTGTTGTGCGGCATGGGCAACGATTTGCCCGTGTCGCGCAACAGATGGGGGCGGGTACCCACACTAGCGATATCGGGACCGATATCGCAGTGTGTTAAAGTAATCTGTGTCCCTACAACACACTTGAGACAAATGTGTGTGTGAGCCTGCATTGTGGGGTATATATAATATATTATAGAGCTGGGAAGGATCATTCTAAGCAGTGAGCTGTTCCAGTATTTGTAGGAAAATACCCAGTAGAAGCATCAAACACAGCACCAATACCTCCCATCAGTATTCCACCACAGTGCCATGTAACCCATGCCCTACACTCCCATCTACACCAATACTATACAGGCACAAACTAGTATATCTGACTAAAAGCCCCCAAAATATGAAGAACGGCCTATAGTTGAGTGTGGATATAAAATCTATGTGAGCAGAGCTAGAATAGAAATCACTGATCGCATTGAAGTCATTCTGACCATAAATCACCATGATATCAAGGTGAGGAGTTGTGTGTTACTGCTGGGAGGAAAGGGTTAACAGTGGAATATTAAGGTGCATTTCTGTGTGCAGTGTTACTAGTCAATGTAACAATTCAGTATGAGCTGCTCTTGGTGCCGGGGGAGGGAGATGCTCTCCTGAGCAAGATAGATGGGGAATAAACATGATATCTATATAGTGTAAGGCAGGGGGTCTCAAACCAGGTGATCATGTCTGATCAACTGGTTACATTATGTCTGATTACCTTGTCTAACAGTTTTTTCTCCCCTTTCTTTACCTTCCAGGTTCCCATAGTCACGTGAAATATCCCTGTTGCACTTGATTACGGCTCACTATTCACTATAGGATGTCTTATATCTAACATCACACTCTCACCCATCAGCACTCTATAGGTTTGTATAAGGTATGCGCTTACACATCCGGTCCTCCATAGGTATTTCCACTTATGTAACACTATCCCTATGATCACTCATAACTCATACCCTTGTAGTCAATTACAGCCTCCTCTCTCCCCCCTCCCCTTCTCCCTTTCCATCTATAATTTTGCCAGTACAATATTAGTTTACATTAGGCACACACTCACATATTCCTTTCCTTAGTGATTTATTGTAATTCACATTCACATACAATTCTCTATGCCTGCCCCATTACTACATTCATACCTACTTGACCCTATCCTGATACCCCTTGTCTCACCTTGTTGGTCCCTACACCTGTTATCATGTCCTTTCCTGTGTCTGTCTTGTCACACAACACATTTTAGCATATAACTTGTGCTCCTTATTACCTGTCCTGCCTATTAGAATTATGTCCATTATGTCCATGCATGGCCCAATGAATCAAGTCTGTACTTCATATTCATGGTTTAAGCCTTTGGGTTCCAATGTGCCCAGAGTATATATCCAGAAAGATTCCCTTTCTTTGAGCTTCCTAATTCTATTGCCTCCTCTGCGTATGGCTTGGACATGTTCGATGACTTGGAATCTTAATTGGATCACTGTGTGATTATGCGTCACAAAATGGTGTGGGACTGGTAATAGAATCTGCTTACAATGTATTGTTGACTTGTGTTTAGCTCAAAGAAAGAGAATCTTTCTGGATATGTACTCTGGGCATATTAGAACCCAAGGGCTTAAACCGTGAATATGAAGTAAAGACTTGATTCATTGGGCCGTGCACCATGTCACCAAGTGTCCAATTGCATTGTCCAATGGCTCACAATGGTTATGCGTTTTCATTGGATGGATAATCGAAGCCATGTTTTTTTCCTTTCTGTTGGGTTTGTTGTGTGAGTAGCCTATAGGATTAAGTTGGTTACCGCAGGCAGTGGATTTAACTTCCTGTCTTTGGTCCAGTGGTAGATGGATTGTCTGGTCTATGAGCTGTTATTGGTTTGAATGCAGGTGAATGCCCATGGGCTGCTTATGACTGTGTAAAATAGTATTGATTCATGATGGATTTCAGACTACATGTAGATATCTTCAGTCTTTCTATCCACATCATTTAAATGAACATTATCCATGCAGCTTGAAATCCATCCAATAAGAGAAGCAACCTTGTACAACCAATCTGATAAGGGCACAGTATATCCTAAGGGAAGGTTATGGCTATAAAAGGGGACTTCTTGGAGTCACCAGGTTGTTGATGGATGTTGCATGATCTAGTCTAAGCTCTTAGGAGCTGGCTAGGGGATCAGAACCAGGATGCCTTGTGGACTCGGTCTAGGGACTTTGGCTTCAACTAGAGGATCACTTGGCTACATGGCTTCAATCTAGGGGCTCCAATTCCGATTGGAGATCATAACCGCAATCTAGGGATTTCGACTCCGGCTGCCAGGATTATACCATATCATCATACCAGAGACTACTTAAGGAAGAAACCCAGGTTGGACAATTTTGTCACCTGGCTACAGACTTTGCAGACCTCAGCCAGCTTCCTAAATCTGGCGCTATTCTATTGTCGGTGGGTGCCCGACAAATTACACAGCTATGTAAAATTTTGGTTTATGAAACTTCAAATCCAGTGACTGATTATTATGTTTTCTAATGTCCTGATTTAAAAAAAAAAATAAATATTTTTTTTTAACCATCAAATATTGATTTTGTACAATCCATGTGTGAAGTTACATACAAGTGACATGAACAAGAAAAATACTTATTGTAACCAAAAATATTCACAATTTTATATATAAAATACATTTATTTATTGTACAGTCATTCTGCAACTTTATTAGAAATTTATTCTTGCACTTTTTCCTTTTCTCTAGATCCCCCTTTTCTCTTATAGAAGGCCTGTGGATCTTCTCTGTGAAGCATCCGGCAATCATGTTCACGTTTCATTTACTTTGGTATCGTCGTTCCATCTCCTTGATATTCCGATGAAAACCTTCTTGTTCTTCCCACCAGCACCAAGGTTTTCAGACAAGTAGTCCAAATAGGAATGTAAAAAATGTAACTTCAAATTCATTAGACAACCCAAGGCTTTGAAACGTTTCAGCATGTTCTCCACGATGGACTTAAATTTTGATTCTTTGTTGTTACCTAGAAACGTATTTATTGCTTCTTTCAAAGAGTCCCAAGCCCTTTTTTCAACAGTTTTCATTATTGTTTAAAACACGTCATCCTTCATTCATGGGTTTCTGAATATCCGAACCCACAAAAATGCTTTTGTGCTGCCCCTGTGCCAGCAGCCGCCGTTGGTCGGATCCAGACCTTCTAAGAGAGTGGCTCGACCCGGGGGTCTCGCGGACATGTCGAATAAAAGGAGGAATGTAGATGTATGGGCTAGGCCGTATTAAGTTTGTGACGCCACCAACGGTGTGTGGTGAGGTGGGACACCACCGCTGCCGTTATGGGATACCCGGGAGAGATGTAGTGGCAGCTGGATGTTAACCCCTCCGTGTGTAGGGATGATTGCCCCGGGGCCCAGTGTCTTTGTGCAGGGTATGGTGATGGCAAGGGCCGGCGCGCCTGAGCAAGCAGGGGGATGTTTGGTTACTCACAGTAAATGAATCACACGAGTCTTTCGGTAAACCAAAGGTGCTGGTGGCCTGCCGCCCCGGCCGGTTGCATTCAGGTCCCCCACCCAGGCTGGTGGTCGCTGTCCTTTACTCTGCACTTGTTTTTGTGTATGGTGGACTGCCTGGTCTGGAACTCAGGAGTCCGCTCCCGGCTGGATATGGCCTAAGGAGCCGTGCCCGCAGGCGCTGGCCCGTGGGATCTAAGGGCCCTGGCGGTGGCCTTATCCCTATCAGTGGGCTGTTGTCTTCTTTGAGGGACTTTAGGTGGGATAGGACCTATAATCCTGCCCTCAATCATTTAATTAGCTAGGCCGCTGTTTTCGGTCCTGGCTTCAGGGTCCTAGGTGACTAGGGTTTCAGGTCGGCTGTGTGTTTCCTAAGTGAGGAAAGGTGTTGTGCGGGGGCCTATCTGTAACTACCTGGTTTTGCCAGGGCATCACACCTTCCTTCAGACTTGATTCTGACAGTCCCTGAAACTTGGTACACAGGTACTTAAACATCTCTCCTTCTTTCAGTAGCGCTTTCACAAACAGCTTCATCAGTCCAAGCTTACAGTGGAGTGGTGGCAAGAGAACTTTAGGTGGGATCAACTAAGCTTTATGCAACAATGTTCTTGAGTCCCGGTTACAAAGATGTTCTTGTTGGCCAATTTTTTTTGCTCCAGTGAAGAGTCCTAACCTGGCTTTCCAATTCACACAAAAAGCATGTGTTCTGCCTTCTTTTACGTAATGCTGTGAATCTCTAGCATACAGCTAAACCCTAGTTCACATTTCAAATAAACAGACTGTGGAGTTCAATAGCCTTGATTTATTAGCTGGTAACGTGAACTTGATTGCAGTATACATGGAATATACAGTGAATATAGGAATATCCAAGATGCAGTTGAAGACAGAATACGGTATATCCAAGATACTGTTTTATACGGGTAAAAACTATAACAAGAAAATGATTACAGTCAGTACAGTGTTAATACAGAGTTAACATAGCATAACAGTACATGAGATGCAGTTCTTACGAGAATGTAGGTGAAAGGTCACTGCATCTGCAATACATAGAAATCTTATCTAGACAAACAAGACAGGGATGACACTAAAGGTGTAGAAGTACAATGTACAATGCATTTACTACACTCTTCCATCTAGGATTCTATCACTAACACATGTAATTTGCTTTGCTCACCGGATTACACTAGGCAGGGGTGAATGTACAGAGAGGTAAGTCGGCATGTCCTTTCCTGACAAATCCAAAGAGAAAATGGCTGCAGGCTTCTTCTCAGCTCAGGGAGGCATTCCTTACCCAGAATACATTTAGCTTAAAGGGAAACTCAGCAATTCAAAAGAATAACAATGACCTCTAGGGGTTGTAACAGAAATTTTAATGAATGACTATTAGCAGGCTGCCATGAGGCAGAACAGCATGGGTATTTAATATATCCTCCTTGCTGCCCAAGAAGCAATGAGAACATTTTTAGACCACCACATATTGACCATCCATGCTCCTTGTAGTTAAGTTTCTTGAGAATAAAGTCTAAATTCTCACAGCTTTCTTCCAAGTGCATAGCATGTGTGACGCCCTGGACTAGCCAGGTAGTCACAAACACAAAATCACACACACCCCCTCCCCTGGATAGTCTACATCAGTCACACAAAATCCTTGTTGCCTCCTCCAGGGTCTGATGTCCACACCAGGTGGGGCGGAGCCAGGCGGTTGGCCCCACCCACCGAGGAGTTCACAGGCCTGGAGGCGGGAAAAAGCAGTTAGTTTAGTTTTGTAGTGGAAAGTGAGAGGACAGAAACTGTTAGTGTCTGGGTAGGAGCCCAGGCACTGTCAGCAAGGTCGGCAGACGGTGGTGGCCGTCTGCAGGAGGTGGTACAAGTCAGCTGAACCGTAGGACCGGGGACGGGCGGTGACCCGAAGGGAACTGAACCGGTGAGCGGATCTGTACCAAGCACAAAGGCAGGGCCATTGGACCCTGACCAGGCTAGGAGCCGCCGACAATGGTCAAATCCGAGAGTGACCGGAATCCCAGGGGTTCCTTAACCCCTTCACGACCGCGGGCAGTAAAATTACGTCCTATTTTAACGTGACTTAACGACCAGGGACGTAATTTTACTGCCTAAACTTCATTTGATTGCCGTGGCCATAGCAACGGCTTTCAAATGATGTCCCCTGCTGTTTCTTACAGCAGGGGACCTTTGCTTGACCCCAGGGGGGGTGGCATCGCCACCCCCTATCGACGATCGATGTGATTGGCTGTTCAAATCTGAACCGCCAACCACATCGATCGCACTAATTTCGGCAAAAATAATGCCCGAATTAGTGCGATCCTGTGAGATCCAGCTATGAGATGCCGCAGCTGCTGCAGCATATCATAGGTGGACCTCAAACATGCCGCCCCCAGCCCCTGCAGCACTGATTGGAGCGATCGTGCTATGACGCGCAATCGCTCCAATCAGTGTGCAGTGGGGCGGTCTGATCTGCCGGTGGCCGCCCTCCCCAGGCCTGTACTGCTCTGGGGACTCTCCCCCAACATGGCTGCAGCGTGGAGTGGCTGGTACTTTTGGTACCACGCCACTGCTGCTGCCGCCGCAGACGCCGCCTCTGCTGTCACCGCGCCAGCTCCAAAGGTAAGTATTGCGCTCCGGCGATGGCCCCTGCGCGCTCCCGTGAAGGCCCCTGCGCGCTCCCGTGAAGGCCCCTGCCCGTGCCCCCCCCCGATCTGCCCCCCTACGCCCCGATCTGCCCCCCTACGCCCCGATCTGCCCCCCCCGGCAATCCCGATCTGCTACCACCGCTGCTGCTGCAAAGTGAGTACTGTGCTCACTTTGCAGCCCGTGCGCGCTCCCGTGGTGCCCCTGCGCGCTGCCGTGATAGCCCCTGCCGTGCCCCCCCCCGCGATCTGCTCCCCCCAACCCCCCCCCCCCCCCCCCCCGACATCCCGATCCGCTCCCCCTGCGATCTGACTGCCTCCCCCATTATTTCTATTCTGCTTCTGCAGCTCCCTCTCCGGTCTCCCCCTCTGCTCTCCCCCCCTCCCCCTCTGCTCTCCCCCCCCTCCCCCTCTGCTCTCCCCCTCTGCTCTCCCCCCTCCCCCTCTGCTCTCACCCCCCCCTCTCCCCCTCTGCTCTCCCCCGACGTCCTCTTACCTGTCTTCACCGGCCTGATCACATCTGCGTCCATCGCTGGGTCCTTCCTGGGCATTCTGCTGATCTGCCTGCTGCTCCTGTAAAGCTGTCCATCTCTCTGCCATCTGTTCCTCTGCAGCTCTTCTGGTCAGTGATCCTCCTGCTAGTCCTCTGGGTACTGTGAGTATAACTTTTTTTTTTTTTTTCCGTATCCCCTGTCCATTTTTACACCTCATCCGTCCGTGCGTCCCGCCAAGCGCTGATCAGGGATGCAGATAACGGATCGGCATCCCTGCTCAATTTTTGGCGTGACTTTTTTTTTCCGTATCCCCGACGCTTTTTGTATCGCATCCGTCCGTGCGTCCCGCCGAGCGCAGATCAGGGATGCAGATAACGGATCGGCATCCCTGCTCAATTTTTGGCGTGACTTTTTTTTCCGTATCCCCGACGCTTTTTGTATCGCATCCGTCCGTGCGTCCCGCCGAGCGCTGATCAGGGATGCAGATAACGGATCGGCATCCCTGCTCAATTTTTGGCGTGACTTTTTTCCGTATCCCCGACGCTTTTTGTATCGCGTCCGTCCGTGCGTCCCGCCGAGCGCTGATTAGGGATGCAGATAACAGATCGGCATCCCTGCTCAATTTTTGGCGTGACTTTTTTCCGTATTCGCGACGCTTTTTGTATCGCATCCGTCCGTGCGTCCCGCCGAGCGCAGATCAGGGATGCAGATAACGGACCGGCATCCCTGCTCAATTTTTGGCGTGACTTTTTTTTTCCGTATCCCCGACGCTTTTTGTATCGCATCCGTCCGTGCGTCCCGCCGAGCGCTGATTAGGGATGCAGATAACGGATCGGCATCCCTGCTCAATTTTTGGCGTGACTTTTTTCCGTATTTGCGACGCTTTTTGTATCGCATCCGTCCGTGCGTCCCGCCAAACGCTGATCAGGGATGCACATAACGTATCTGCATCCATGGTCAATTTTTGGCGTGACTTTTTTTTTTTACGTATCCCCGACGCTTTTTTTTATCGCATCCTACCGTGCGTCCTGCAGCGGCCGATCAGTGCACTGCGTTTGAAAAGTCAAATGGCGCTCCTTCTCTTCTGAGCCCCGCCATGCGCTCAAACAATTACTTTCCACCACATATGAGGTATCTGCGTACTCAGGAGAAAATGCACAATACATTTTATGGTGCATTTTTTCCTGTTACCCTTGTGAAAAAAAAAGCTACCTAGTTGAAGCAACCATTTTGTGGTAAAAAAAAAAAAAATTCTTTTCACGGCTCAACGCTATAAACTTCTGTGAAGCCCCCAGGTGTTCAAAGTGCTCACCAAACATCTAGAAAAAATATTTGAGGGCTCTAGTTTCCAAAATGGTGTCACTTGTGGGGGAGCTCCACTGTTTAGGCACCATAGGGGGTCTCCAAACGTGACATGGCGTCCGCTAATGATTCCAACCAATTTTGCTGTCAAATGGCGCTCCTTCTCTTCTTAGCCCCGCCATGCGCCCAAACAATTACTTTCCACCACATATGAGGTATCTGCGTACTCAGGAGAAAATGCACAATACATTTTATGGTGCATTTTTTCCTGATAGCCTTGTGAAAAAAAAAGCTACCTAGTTGAAGCAACCGTTTTGTGGTAAAAAATTTTTTTTTTCTTTTCACGGCTCAACGCTATAAACTTCTGTGAAGCCCCCAGGTGTTCAAAGTGCTCACCAAACATCTAGAAAAATTATTTGAGGGCTCTAGTTTCCAAAATGGTGTCACTTGTGGGGGAGCTCCACTGTTTAGGCACCATAGGGGGTCTCCAAACGTGACATGGTGTCCGCTAATGATTCCAACCAATTTTGCTGTCAAATGGCGCTCCTTCTCTTCTGAGCCCCGCCATGCGCCCAAACAATTACTTTCCACCACATATGAGGTATCTGCGTACTCAGGAGAAAATGCACAATACATTTTATGGTGCATTTTTTCCTGTTACCCTTGTGAAAAAAAAAGCTACCTAGTTGAAGCAACCGTTTTGTGGTAAAAAAAATTTTTTTTCTTTTCACGGCTCAACGCTATAAACTTTTGTGAAGCCCCCAGGGGTTCAAAGTGCTCACCAAACATCTAGAAAAATTATTTGAGGCCTCTAGTTTCCAAAATGGGGTCACTTGTGGGGGAGCTCCATTGTTTAGGCACCTCAGGGGGTCTTCAAACCCGACATGGCGTCCGCTAACAGGTGCAGCTAATTTTGCACTCAAAAATTCAAATGGCGCTCCTTGCCTTCCGAGCACTGCTGTGTGTCCAAACATTTGATTTCCACCACATATGAGGTATCTGCGTACTCAGGAGAAAATGCACAATACATTTTATGGTGCATTTTTTCCTGTTACCCTTGTGAAAAAAAAAGCTACCTAGTTGAAGCAACCGTTTTGTGGTAAAAAAATTTTTTTTTCTTTTCACGGCTCAACGCTATAAACTTTTGTGAAGCCCCCAGGGGTTCAAAGTGCTCACCAAACATCTAGAAAAATTATTTGAGGCCTCTAGTTTCCAAAATGGGGTCACTTATGGGGGAGCTCCATTGTTTAGGCACCTCAGGGGGTCTTCAAACCCGACATGGCGTCCGCTAATGAGTGCAGCTAATTTTGCGTTCAAAAATTCAAATGGCGCTCCTTCCCTTCCGAGCTCTGCCGTGCGCCCAAACAATTGATTTTTACCACATATGGGGTATCAGCGTACTCAGGAGAACATGCACAATAAATTGTATTGTGTACTTTCTCTTTTCTCCCTTGTAAAAATGAAAATTTTATGGCTAAAGTAACATTTTTGTGTTAAAAAGTAAAATTTTCATTTTTTCCTTCCACATTGCTTTGGTTCCTGTGAAGCACCTAAAGGGTTAATAATCTTATTGGATGTGGTTTTGAGCAGTGTGAGGGGTGTAGTTTTTAGAATGGGGTCACTTTTGGGTATTTTCTGTCACCTCGGCCTCTCAAAGTCACTTCAAATGTGATGTGGTCCCTAAAAAAATTATTTTGTAAATTTTGTTGGAAAAATGAGAATTTGCTGATGACCTTTGACCCCTTCTAACTTCCTAACGGAAAAAAAATTTGTTTCGAAAATTGCGCTGATGTAAAGTAGACAAGTGGGAAAGTTTATTTAGTAACTATTTTGTGTGACGTATCTCTCAGATTTATGGGCATAAATTTTCAAAGTTTGAAATTTGCGAAATTTTCAAAATTTTCGCCAAATTTCCTAAATTTTCACAAATAAACGCAAAAAATATCGGCCTAAATTTACCACTGACATGAAGTACAATATGTCACGAAAAAACAATGTCAGAATCGCCAGGATCCGTTGAAGCGTTCCAGAGTTATAACCTGTCAAAGTGACACTGGTCAGAATTGCAAAAAATGGCCCGGTCATTAGGGTGTTTTAGTGGCCGGGGGTGAAGGGGTTAACACCCAAGACCCGACAGAAGGCAACCGTCCACACCGTGAGGATAAAAAGCCACCGCCATAGGCTAGAGATCCAAGGGCCAGCGCCTGCGGGCAAACGGGCTCCCTCGGTACGTACACCCCAGCCATCCAGCCTCCCCGTACCGCCACCGGGCCCCGGGATCACCAACCCCTACCCACGGAGGGGGAACCAACATCCTAGCTGCTCCCTGCCATCGCTCCCGGGATCCCCGTCACCAGCAGTGGTGGTGCCCATTATCACCACGACCTGTGGGTGACGTCACTAACTATCTCCCCAAACAAACCACCCCCTTTTCACTCGTGGGCGAGGAGCGCTGCTCGAGTCCCCGGATCTGGCCCTCCGCTCGAGCCACCGAGCAGCAGCAGCAGCAGAAGTCCCCGAACCCGAGCGTAGCGTGCGTGGCCCCTCTGCCCGCGACACATGCCCTACACACACTGAAGAATACTTACTGCCATTGAGCAGTAGCACAGCTTTCAGACTTTTTGGATGAAACAATGACGTGTCTCCACTCGCTCACATTGTACTTAATGTTACATTTTCCATCAGCACAGGAACATCGCTTGAATACACTAGAGCACCATCTTCAGAAAAGTATGGAGGGAATCTTTTCAGAATTCTAACCTTTTGGAAACCTATTGTCACGCTCTCCGGGTCCCCTGCTCTGCCCCCCGGCTCACCTGCCACGCTCCCCGGCTTCCCTGCTTCGCTCCCCGGCTCCTCTGGCAGACATCCCCCGCTCCACGGTCTCCAGCCTCCACCACCTGCGGTCCCCAGGCGGCCCGGTCCCCACTCCCGGCGCCCGTCGGCAGCCCTGCTCCAGGCCGGCTCCCCTGCTTCCTATACACCGCTCCCTGCCCTGGCTTCTGGCACCCGGGCCTCGCGCATGCGCATTAGGGCGCGCGCGCGGTCATTGACCCTCTCTTAAAGGGCCAGCGTCCACTGACAGGAAATTGAACACACAGGTACAGGGTATAAAGGGGTTTAATGTCCAAGTGGGCGGGGCCTGTTCTTCGTGTTTCCTAAGCTAGGAGTCAGGTCTCCTTGTGTCTCTGTGATATACTTACCTATCTCTCTTCTAGAGCCGCTCCTGCCTCGCCATCCGGTCCTGCCGATTCCCGAACCCCGAACGCTGACTATCTGCCATCCCGTCAGTCCGTACCATCTCTGATCCCTGTGGTGACCCGTCCTCTCGCTCCATCGGTTCCGGACTCTGCCTGACATCTCGGCCTCCGAACCTGAGCTCCGTCACCCGGACTACCATCAGTGACTCCGTGGTCCCAGGGACTTCTCCATTCCACTCTTTTGCATGGACTGTCCTGCTACCCGTAGTGCTCCGGCTACCGGACCCCTTGCCTTCATTAAGGTGTTCGGCCCAGTGGATCCACCTCCTGGGTCTGCCCGTCCACCTGGCCCTAACACCTATAGAATCAGTGTTTGTGAAAAAACTGTACGTGATGATATTTTTTCAATATTTTTACTGAGTCCAATGATCAAAAGTATGAAAAAAATCACATCTTTCAAAAATTTTTACCCTTGGAAACCTGTGTTATTATTACTATGCACGAGCCCTAAATTGTCTGAAAAACAACAAATATGCTGGTTGGATAGACCTTGACCCAACAATTCAACGGCCACAATTAAGGAGAAAAGTGCTAAGAGAGTTAAATTTGCCCCTGAAATAACCCATGATACGGGCCAAGGAGGGACACACCATTTTGATCCGAAAATAGCCCAACACCATGAGAGACGGGCAAATCCGTGAAAAGACAAAGTTCCAAGCTACAACTGACGCAGGATCTACAGCACATACGCCCATTGTAATTGTTCATGATTTCCGGCCACTACGCATTTCAGCCTTCAGGGACCTGGTAATTCGAATGCTATGTCCAGGAGTAGAGATGAGCGAACCGGTCCCGGTTCGGCTCGAGGTCGGTTCGCTGAACGGAGCTCCCGTTCGAGTTCGGCTCGTCGAACGTTCGACGAACCGAACTCGAGCCAATAGGAAACAATGGCAGGCAATCACAAACACAGTAAAACACCTAGAAAACACCCTCAAAGGTGTCCAAAAGGTGACAAACAACTCACAACACAAACACATGGGAAAGTGACAAGGACATATACTCATGCGAAAACAAAACAGCTGGACAAGGAAAAAGAGGAGGACACACAGATATAGGCATGGCACGCCATTCTAAAATCATGTAAAACACCGCAAGGTGACTCCAAGCGGAGTCTCCCTTTTTTCCAAAAATTGGGCCCCACACACACCCACCCATTCAGTGGCAGCAGTTGTGCCCCAGTTGTACACTTCACAGCTACATTTGCATCAAGCACATTCAAAAATACGCTATTCTTAACCGTCCCCAGGATGACACCGGGGTAGGTAGCAAAGTCTTTCCTGATCCCAGCTCTGTTCATCTTGGCTCCAAGCACATTCAAAAAT
This sequence comes from Anomaloglossus baeobatrachus, assembly GCF_048569485.1. Lineage (NCBI taxonomy): Eukaryota > Metazoa > Chordata > Amphibia > Anura > Aromobatidae > Anomaloglossus > Anomaloglossus baeobatrachus. Next base: position 123,429 of record NW_027445042.1, read on the forward strand.
ACGCCATTCTTATCCGTCCCCAGGATGACACCGGGGTAGGTAGATAAAGTTTTTGCTGACCATGACTTGTTCATCTTGGCTTCTTTTAAAAACACAGCAAGCAAGGGTTACTCCAAGCGGAGTCTCCCTTTTTTCCAAAAATTGGGCCACACAGACACCCACCCCATCAGTGGCAGCACTTGGGCCCTAGTTGCAAACAGGATGTTTTGATTTGCATCAAGCACATTCAAAAATACGCCATAATTAACCGTCCCCAGGATGACACCGGGGTAGGTAGCAAAGTCTTTCCTGATCCCAGCTCTGTTCATCTTGGCTTCTTTTAAAAACACAGCAAGCAAGGGTTACTCCAAGCGGAGTCTCCCTTTTTTCCAAAAATTGGGCCACACAGACACCCACCCCATCAGTGGCAGCACTTGGGCCCTAGTTGCAAACAGGATGTTTTGATTTGCATCAAGCACATTCAAAAATACGCCATAATTAACCGTCCCCAGGATGACACCGGGGTAGGTAGCAAAGTCTTTCCTGATCCCAGCTCTGTTCATCTTGGCTTCTTTTAAAAACACAGCAAGCAAGGGTTACTCCAAGCGGAGTCTCCCTTTTTTCCAAAAATTGGGCCACACAGACACCCACCCCATCAGTGGCAGCACTTGGGCCCTAGTTGCAAACAGGATGTTTTGATTTGCATCAAGCACATTCAAAAATACGCCATAATTAACCGTCCCCAGGATGACACCGGGGTAGGTAGCAAAGTCTTTCCTGATCCCAGCTCTGTTCATCTTGGCTTCTTTTAAAAACACAGCAAGCAAGGGTTACTCCAAGCGGAGTCTCCCTTTTTTCCAAAAATTGGGCCCCACACACACCCACCCCTTCAGTGGCAGCAGTTGTGCCCCAGTTGTACACTTCACAGCTACATTTGCATCAAGCACATTCAAAAATACGCTATTCTTAACCGTCCCCAGGATGACACCGGGGTAGGTAGCAAAGTCTTTCCTGATCCCAGCTCTGTTCATCTTGGCTTCTTTTAAAAACACAGCAAGCAAGGGTTACTCCAAGCGGAGTCTCCCTTTTTTCCAAAAATTGGGCCACACAGACACCCACCCCATCAGTGGCAGCACTTGGGCCCTAGTTGCAAACAGGATGTTTTGATTTGCATCAAGCACATTCAAAAATACGCCATAATTAACCGTCCCCAGGATGACACCGGGGTAGGTAGCAAAGTCTTTCCTGATCCCAGCTCTGTTCATCTTGGCTTCTTTTAAAAACACAGCAAGCAAGGGTTACTCCAAGCGGAGTCTCCCTTTTTTCCAAAAATTGGGCCACACAGACACCCACCCCATCAGTGGCAGCACTTGGGCCCTAGTTGCAAACAGGATGTTTTGATTTGCATCAAGCACATTCAAAAATACGCCATAATTAACCGTCCCCAGGATGACACCGGGGTAGGTAGCAAAGTCTTTCCTGATCCCAGCTCTGTTCATCTTGGCTTCTTTTAAAAACACAGCAAGCAAGGGTTACTCCAAGCGGAGTCTCCCTTTTTTCCAAAAATTGGGCCCCACACACACCCACCCCTTCAGTGGCAGCAGTTGTGCCCCAGTTGTACACTTCACAGCTACATTTGCATCAAGCACATTCAAAAATACGCTATTCTTAACCGTCCCCAGGATGACACCGGGGTAGGTAGCAAAGTCTTTCCTGATCCCAGCTCTGTTCATCTTGGCTTCTTTTAAAAACACAGCAAGCAAGGGTTACTCCAAGCGGAGTCTCCCTTTTTTCCAAAAATTGGGCCACACAGACACCCACCCCATCAGTGGCAGCACTTGGGCCCTAGTTGCAAACAGGATGTTTTGATTTGCATCAAGCACATTCAAAAATACGCCATAATTAACCGTCCCCAGGATGACACCGGGGTAGGTAGCATAGTCTTTCCTGATCCCAGCTCTGTTCATCTTGGCTTCTTTTAAAAACACAGCAAGCAAGGGTTACTCCAAGCGGAGTCTCCCTTTTTTCCAAAAATTGGGCCCCACACACACCCACCCCTTCAGTGGCAGCAGTTGTGCCCCAGTTGTACACTTCACAGCTACATTTGCATCAAGCACATTCAAAAATACGCTATTCTTAACCGTCCCCAGGATGACACCGGGGTAGGTATGTCCAGGAGTAGAGATGAGCGAACCGGTCCAGGTTCGGCTCGAGGTCGGTTCGCCGAACGGAGCTCCCGTTCGAGTTCGGCTCGTCGAACGTTCGACGAACCGAACTCGAGCCAATAGGAAACAATGGCAGGCAATCACAAACACAGTAAAACACCTAGAAAACACCCTCAAAGGTGTCCAAAAGGTGACAAACAACTCACAACACAACACAAACACATGGGAAAGTGACAAGGACATATACTCATGCGAAAACAAAACAGCTGGACAAGGAAAAAGAGGAGGACACACAGATATAGGCATGGCACGCCATTCTAAAATCATGTAAAACACCGCAAGGTGACTCCAAGAGGAGTCTCCCTTTTTTCCAAAAATTGGGCCCCACACACACCCACCCCTTCAGTGGCAGCAGTTGTGCCCCAGTTGTACACTTCACAGCTACATTTGCATCAAGCACATTCAAAAATACGCTATTCTTAACCGTCCCCAGGATGACACCGGGGTAGGTAGCAAAGTCTTTCCTGATCCCAGCTCTGTTCATCTTGGCTTCTTTTAAAAACACAGCAAGCAAGGGTTACTCCAAGCGGAGTCTCCCTTTTTTCCAAAAATTGGGCCACACAGACACCCACCCCATCAGTGGCAGCACTTGGGCCCTAGTTGCAAACAGGATGTTTTGATTTGCATCAAGCAAATTCAAAAATACGCCATAATTAACCGTCCCCAGGATGACACCGGGGTAGGTAGCAAAGTCTTTCCTGATCCCAGCTCTGTTCATCTTGGCTTCTTTTAAAAACACAGCAAGCAAGGGTTACTCCAAGCGGAGTCTCCCTTTTTTCCAAAAATTGGGCCACACAGACACCCACCCCATCAGTACTTTACCCTCCACACCAGTCCCAAGCTGGAAGCACTGCAGCACTGCCTCGGCGAAGCGGCAACAGGCTGTGCTGCAGCTAATCTGCATAGGTGACAAACCCCACAATGCAGAAGAGGTGTGGACAGCTCTAAAACAGCATGCAGATCACTGGCTCACACCTCTGAACCTAAAGCCAGGAAAGGTTGTGTGTGACAATGGCCGGAACCTGGTGGCGGCTTTGAGGCGAGGCCAGCTGACACATGTTCCATGCGTGGCCCATGTGCTCAACCTCGTGGTTCAGCGGTTTCTAAACTCATACCCAGAGCTGTCTGATCTGCTGGTAAAAGTTCGCCGCCTGTCTGCACATTTTCGAAAGTCACCTACTGCTTCAGCCGGCCTTGCCGGCTTTCAGCGTCATTTGCATCTTCCGGCTCACAGACTGGTGTGTGATGTCCCCACGCATTGCTGATATGTGCCCGTTCAAGTGTCTCGGGAATTTTCAACAGATCCGTCCGAAGGTGGATGGCCCCTTATTATGTCACGAGGATGGGTCCTTTTTATCGAGATACCAATTTGTGAGTGTTTTTAGGGCATGTTTGAAGTCGTTGGGGTTAGATCCGAAGTCTTTCGGATTGGGGCAGCGAAGGAGGCCTCTATATGCGGCCTACCGGAGGAGACAGTTAAGCAGATTGGTAGGTGGAAGTCGCAGCGCTTTAAGTCGTATGTACGTCCCCAGGTGGTTGTTGGCAATTGAGGGGAAAAGGGGGGGGTATTAGGGTAGCAATGGGGGGGGTGAGAGTGTGTGTTTTTTGTCAATTTGGTTTGGTGAGGCAATAAAATGGTGTCGTCTGTACATTTTGTATTGCAGAAGCACCCCCCCTTCCTTCCCTGGTCTGGATCCTTGGCCACTCTTATGTGTATTGGGGAGCCCGACGAGCGGACGCGAGATGGAACGGGAGACAGCTAGGTTTTGAGAAGGACCTGGCTCTCGTGCGATGGCTCGGTGTTCGGGGGTTAGGGTGGAACAGGGTGTTGCAGGAGGTGCATAGATACGCCCGGTTGGACAGACCTCCTGACATCTTAGTGTTGCATGCCGGGGGGAATGATTTGGGTGGGCGTCCTTTTCGAATCTTGATAACGGACATCAAACATGATTTGTTACGGTTATGGGTGTCGTTTCCAGGTCTAACGATAGTCTGGTCGGAGATAGTAGCGAGAAAGAGTTGGCAGAAAGCGCGGTCAGTTGACAGGTTGAACAAGGCGCGGGCGAAGGTTAATAGGGCGATCTCGAAGTTTGTTAGTCGGAACGGGGGTATAGCAATACGGCATGTTGAGTTGGAAAGGACGGAAGAGGAATTTTGGTTGGCTGACGGGGTACACCTTAATGCGGTGGGAACTGACTTATGGGCTCTTGGCTTGCAGGGAGGTATTGAGAGGGCCCTTTGCTTGCGGGGGGTCTCAGGCACTTGAAGGGTTTCAAGGTGCCTTCGTTGTGGTGTTGTTTATTGGTGGGTCCTTGAAGTTGGTTTAAAATTGGTTCGGGGATTCATCCGGGTATGGATCCCCTCATTGGCAGAATTGATGGTCCCCTAGTGATTTTGGGGGGGAACCCCGACGGGGTATGTCGGGGCCCCTGGGGGTGTGGTTGGGGTTGACGGAGGATTAACCCTAACCATTTGGTGCTACTGAGTCAGTGTGGGTAACGGCTGGGAGCAAGTTGAGGTTTTTTATTGCTCGGTTATGGGAATCACCAGGGTTTTGGTAGCTTCAAGGACCTTACCACATTGCAAATTTTATTGGTTATGTATTCTTGTTAATAAAATGGCTGCTATGGCCAAAATTATCCAAAGATAAATTTGTGTCTGTGTAATTACTTTTAAATAAGAAATGGGAATGGAGGTGTGGGGTATGAAAGGAAGACCGGAGTCAACAATTCCAGGGTCAAGCATGTTTATTTGCGTAAGCTTCGTTCCAGGGTAGAAAGGGTAAGAGTGCCTTTCAGAATTCGAAGTGGTCGGACTGTACGGACCACCAAGAACTGCAGGAGAGCTTGAACATCTTCCCATGGATGTGCGACATCCTCCCTCATCAGTTACGTAGGTAAGCAGGTTCTCAGCATTGCAGCCCATTTGTTGTCTTAAGTTAGTTAAGCGGGGTTAACTAACCTGTCAGTTCAGCCTCAGGTCTAAAGCAGAGGCCTGGACTCCACTCCTTACTCCTCACTCCACAACTCTCCTTAAAAACAACTGACTCCTTTTTCCTGCCCCGGGGTCTCCAGACCCTTAGGTGGGCGTTTCCTTCCGTCTGGTCCTGCCCACTGGTGTGCCTGTCTTTCCCTGGGGGAGGTGACTAGGGTTTTCTGGTTGGCTTTGTGTGACTTAGGTGAGGGAAGTTGTTATGCGGGGGCCTATGTGTGACTACCTGCAGTGTCAGGGCGTCACATATGTATGTGTGTATGTCTGCTAAAGGAATCCGCACCGTCATATTTACAAACACAAAATTTTGACTCTATGCACAGAAGAGAGTCATGCTATTTACATGATTTGTGTTTTTTTACCTTTTAAAACTATCATTAAATGTTAAGTTTTAGTTAGGGATTTATGCTTCTGTCTGTCTCTCTCCCAGTCTCTGTCATCTGTCTGTCTCTGTGTGTCTCTATCTCTATCCATGTCTCTCTGTCTCTCTATCTCTGTCTGTCTCTCTGTGTCTGTCTGTCTTTCTCTCTTTGTGGCTGTCTGTTTCTATGTCTGTCTGTCTCTTTTCCAGGTCTGTCTCTTTTCCAGGTCTGTCTCTTTCCCTGTCTGTCTGTCTCTTCCCCTGTCTGTCTCTTCCCCTGTCTGTCTCTTCCCCTGTCTGTCTCTGTATTTCTTTGTCTGTCTCTGTCTGTCTCTTCCCCTGTCTGTCTCTTTCCCTGTCTCTCTCTGCCTGTCTCTCTTTGTCTCTCTCTGTCTGACTCATTCCCCGTTTGTCTCTTTCCCTGTCTATCTCTGTATTTCTTTGTCTGTCTCTATCTGTCTGTCTCTCTCTGTCTGTCTCTTCCCCTGTCTGTCTGTTTCCCTGTCGGTCTGCCTTTTCTCCTGCCTGTCTCTGTATGTTTGTCTTTGTCTGTTTCCCTATCTGCCTCTGTCTCTTTCTCTGTCTCTGTCTGTCTGCCTTTTTTCCCTGTCTATCTCTGTCTGTCTCTTTCCCTGTCTGCCTCTGTCTGTTTGTCTCTGTCTCTTTCCCTGTCTGTCTATGCCTATCTGTCTCTGTCTGTTTGTCTCTCAGTCTGTGTCTGTCTCTCTCTATCTGTCTCCCCACTGACATCATATTATCTCACACATAAGCTTCTTATACTATGAATGTCCTTTGTTCCTATAGCAACCAATCACAGCTGCTATTAATAACTTGCAGCTCCCACCTCCATTCAGTTTAATGGAGGCAGGTTTTTTGGAGAGTAACTGTAAAGGTTAAATATTCCTGTTAAAACATAGTCTACAACGTTCCCTGAGTCACATGAGGTGTCTGCAAAATTTTGTGTTTGTAAATATGACGGTGCGGATTCCTTTAGCAGACATACACACATACATATGTGACGCCCTGACACTGCAGATAGTCACACATAGGCCCCCGCATAACAACTTCCCTCACCTAAGTCACACAAAGCCAACCAGAAAACCCTAGTCACCTCCCCTAGGGAAAGACAGGCACACCAGTGGGCAGGACCAGACGGAAGGAAACGCCCACCTAGGGGTCTGGAGACCCCGGGGCAGGAAAAAGGAGTCAGTTGTTTTTAAGGAGAGTTGTGGAGTGAGGAGTAAGGAGTGGAGTCCAGGCCTCTGCTTTAGACCTGAGGCTGAACTGACAGGTTAGTTAACCCCGCTTAACTAACTTAAGACAACAAATGGGCTGCAATGCTGAGAACCTGCTTACCTACGTAACTGATGAGGGAGGATGTCGCAAATCCATGGGAAGATGTTCAAGCTCTCCTGCAGTTCTTGGTGGTCCGTACAGTCTGACCACTTCGAATTCTGAAAGGCACTCTTACCCTTTCTACCCTGGAACGAAGTTTACGCAAATAAACATGCTTGACCCTGGAATTGTTGACTCCGGTCTTCCTTTCATACCCCACACCTCCATTCCCATTTCTTATTTAAAAGTAATTACACAGACACAAATTTATCTTTGGATAATTTTGGCCATAGCAGCCATTTTATTAACAAGAATACATAACCAATTAAATTTGCAATGTGGTAAGGTCCTTGAAGCTACCAAAACCCTGGTGATTCCCATAACCGAGCAATAAAAAACCTCAACTTGCTCCCAGCCGTTACCCACACTGGCTCAGGAGCACCAAATTATAAGGGTTAATCCTCCGTCAACCCCAACCACACCCCCAGGGGCCCCGACATACCCCGTCGGGGTTCCCCCCCAAAATCACCAGGGGACCATCAATTCTGCCAATGAGGGGATCCATACCCGGATGAATCCCCGAACCAATTTTAAACCAACTTCAAGGACCCACCAATAAACAACACCACAACGAAGGCACCTTGAAACCCTTCAAGTGCCTGAGACCCCCCGCAAGCAAAGGGCCCTCTCAATACCTCCCTGCAAGCCAAGAGCCCATAAGTCAGTTCCCACCGCATTAAGGTGTACCCCGTCAGCCAACCAAAATTCCTCTTCCGTCCTTTCCAACTCAACATGCCGTATTGCTATACCCCCGTTCCGACTAACAAACTTCGAGATCGCCCTATTAACCTTCGCCCGCGCCTTGTTCAACCTGTCAACTGACCGCGCTTTCTGCCAACTCTTTCTCGCTACTATCTCTGACCAGACTATCGTTAGACCTGGAAACGACGCCCATAACCGTAACAAATCATGTTTGATGTCCTTTATCAAGATTCGAAAAGGACGCCCACCCAAATCATTCCCCCCGGCATGCAACACTAAGATGTCAGGAGGTCTGTCCAACCGGGCGTATCTATGCACCTCCTGCACCCTAACCCCCGAACACCGAGCCATCGCACGAGAGCCAGGTCCTTCTCAAAACCTAGCTGTCTCCAGTTCCATCTCGCGTCCGCTCGTCGGGCTCCCCAATACACATAAGAGTGGCCAAGGATCCAGACCAGGGAAGGAAGGGGGGGTGCTTCTGCAATACAAAATGTACAGACGACACCATTTTATTGCCTCACCAAACCAAATTGACAAAAAACACACACTCTCACCCCCCCCATTGCTACCCTAATACCCTAATACCCCCCCCCCTTTTCCCCTCAATTGCCAACAACCACCTGGGGACGTACATACGACTTAAAGCGCTGCGACTTCCACCTACCAATCTGCTTAACTGTCTCCTCCGGTAGGCCGCATATAGAGGCCTCCGTCGCTGCCCCAATCCGAAAGACTTCGGATCTAACCCCAACGACTTCAAACATGCCCTAAAAACACTCACAAATTGGTATCTCGATAAAAAGATATATGTAATAAGGGGCCATCCACCTTCGGACGGATCTGTTGAAAATTCCCGAGACACTTGAACGGGCACATATCAGATGCCACAACCATCCCCAAACGGACTAGTCTACCCACACCTCTCTGATCAGTTTTCGATTTCCTAATCCAAAATTCAACTCCGTTTTCCACTGACATAATGTCACCCCAATCCAAGCCCCCGGGGAACGCCTTACTGGGCGATACCAACTCCCCAACCCGCAGGGCTCCAAAAAACGCCAAAGAAAAGGCTAACTTAAACAAACTCACCTCAAACGGAGATAGACAAACCCCCCACAACGCCCTACCCAGCCGGGTAGGGACCCAGCCCAGCCCAGCTGGGACCCAGTTTGAGCGAGGAACGGAACAAGTCCTTCCCACACCAAGGTTTGCAGGCCCTACCTCAGTCAGGGTTTCACCCACACTCTACAGCTCCGGAATGTCATGCTCTTCAGCCTCCTCCTCCTCCTGCGCATCCTCATCCACTTTACCCTCCACACCAGTCCCAAGCTGGAAGCACTGCAGCACTGCCTCGGCGAAGCGGCAACAGGCTGTGCTGCAGCTAATCTGCATAGGTGACAAACCCCACAATGCAGAAGAGGTGTGGACAGCTCTAAAACAGCATGCAGATCACTGGCTCACACCTCTGAACCTAAAGCCAGGAAAGGTTGTGTGTGACAATGGCCGGAACCTGGTGGCGGCTTTGAGGCGAGGCCAGCTGACACATGTTCCATGCGTGGCCCATGTGCTCAACCTCGTGGTTCAGCGGTTTCTAAACTCATACCCAGAGCTGTCTGATCTGCTGGTAAAAGTTCGCCGCCTGTCTGCACATTTTCGAAAGTCACCTACTGCTTCAGCCGGCCTTGCCGGCTTTCAGCGTCATTTGCATCTTCCGGCTCACAGACTGGTGTGTGATGTCCCCACGCATTGGAATTCAACTCTGCACATGTTGATCAGGATATGTGAGCAGAAGAGGGCAGTTGTTGAGTACCTGCATCACCTAAGCCATCGGGAAATGGGTCAAACTCCACACATAACACCTGAGGAGTGGAGATGGATGTCCGACCTATGTACCATCCTCCAAAACTTTGAGGACTCCACCAAGATGGTGAGCGGCGATGACGCCATTATTAGCGTCACCATACCGCTTCTCTGCCTTCTAAAACGGTCTCTGCTCAAAACCAAACATGATGCATTGCAGGCGGAACACGATGAGTTGGAGCAAGAAACAGTAGTGGGTGTGGGTGATAACACACAGCCCAGCCTCGTCTCATCACAACGTGCAGTGGAGGACTATGACGAGGAGGAAGATGAAGACATGGAGCAACTCTCCGACCAAATTGAGGATATGACATGCATACCAGTCATATGCTCAGTTCAGCGTGGCTGGCCAGAGGACAGGGTAGATGAGGAGGAGGAGGAGGAGAAGGAGGAGGACAGCATGTTCAGTCATCGTGTTGGTCTGGATATTGAAGTGATGGCTGTTAAGAGTCTGGCGCACATGGATGACTTTATGGTAAGCTGCCTGTCTCGTGACCCTCGCGTTAAGAACATCTTGGCCGACAATCATTACTGGTTGGTAACACTGTTAGACCCACGCTACAAGGAGAACTTTATGTCTCTTATTCCCGAGGCGGAGAGGTCAGCCAAAATGCAGCAGTTCTGGAAGGCCATAGTCACGGAAGTAGGCAAAGCATTCCCTTCACAAAACGCTAGCGTCATAATTGTAACACTATTAGTTAAAAGAAAGGGATAAACTGTAAAAAAAACAAAATAAGGCATAACTTTTTTTTAACATCAATTTTTTTTTTTTAGATTTAACCAAAGAATGTGCACATTTGTTATAATAAACAAGTGAAAAATGTTGAAAATCAGTCATCCAAAGGTGTGTGAAAAAAAAATATATATATGGTACCAATAAAAATGTCACTTTGTCCTGCAAAGAATGCAGCCCCCCACATTATTTTTTTCCTCTGTGCGGCCCATACACCCAGCCGAGTTTGAGACCCCCTGCCTTACACTATATAGATATCATGTTCATTCCCCATCTATCTTGCTCAGGAGAGCATCTCCCTCCCCCGGCACCAAGAGCAGCTCATACTGAATTGTTACAATGACTACATTGACACCCCCATACTTTGCACTGACGAGGGGCAAGCACCCCGAAACACCGTGTCTGCAAATTGGGATTCTGATCTGGCTTATATATCCTGAGTCATATTGCAATGGATTGTTGAAAATCCACTTGTGACTTTTAGGATCGCTACTTCCAATAGGTGGCGCTGTGCTAGAGTTTGTCTCCTTTACTGGAGAGACAATTTGTACATTGACTAGTAACACTGCACACAGAAATGCACCTTAATATTCCACTGTTAACCCTTTCCTCCCAGCAGTAACACACAACTCCTCACCTTGATATCATGGTGATTTATGGTCAGAATGACTTCAATGCGATCAGTGATTTCTATTCTAGCTCTGCTCACATAGATTTTATATCCACACTCAACTATAGGCCGTTCTTCATATTTTGGGGGTTTTTAGTCAGATATACTAGTTTGTGCCTGTATAGTATTGGTGTAGATGGGAGTGTAGGGCATGGGTTACATGGCACTGTGGTGGGATACTGATGGGAGGTATTGGTGCTGTGTTTGAGGCTTCTACTGGGTATTTTCCTACAAATACTGGAACAGCTCACTGCTTAGAATGATCCTTCCCAGCTCTATAATATATTATATATACCCCACAATGCAGGCTCACACACACATTTGTCTCAAGTGTGTTGTAGGGACACAGATACAGTCTTGGTCATGTGACTAAAGGCTACTTTACACACTGCGATATCGGTCCTGATATCGCTAGTGTGGGTACCCGCCCCCATCTGTTGCGCGACACGGGCAAATTGCTGCCCATGCTGCACAACACCGAACAGAACCAGTCACACATACTTACCTGCCCGGCGACGTCGCTGTGACCGGCGAACCGCCTCCTTTCTAAGGGGGCGGTTCGTGCGGCGTCACAGCAACGTCACTGAGCGACCGCCCAATAGCAGTGGAGGGGCGGAGATGAGTGGCCGGAACATCCCGCCCACCTCCTTCCTTCCTCATAGCGGCTTTGAGGCAGGTAAGGAGAGGTTCCTCGTTTCTGCGGTGTCACACGGAGCAATGTGTGCTGCCGCAGGAGCGACGAACTACATCGTTACTGCTGCAGTAACGATAATCGAGAATGGAGACCCATGTCACCGATGAGCGATTTTGCACGTTTTTGCAACGATGCAAAATCGCTCATCGGTGTCACACGCAGCAACATCGCTAATGCGGCCGGATGTGCGTCACAAATTCCGTGACCCCAACGACTCCGCATTAGCGATGTCGCAGCGTGTAAAGCCCCCTTTAGTGGGAGTGGTGTACAGGGTCTTAGCAGTAAAGAGTATTCCATATTTCTGCCAGATACCCACAGAGATATTGAAATCTGAAAAAAGAGACTTCTGCTCATTGAAGGTAAGAACTGCTCACATAGCGTTCAACTCCACAGCAAACGTGTGCTCTAGCACTGGCATCTCAGCAGGGATATTCCCCTACTACACATGTGTGTCTGGGTCGCTGTGACAGTTTACAGGACATAACTCAGGGCACCTAGACAGAAGGCAGAGGGACTACTTTCTATTTCTGGTGTAGATCTTAGTACAATATATATATATATACTATTACATGTGACACATGTACCTTGTATTACCATTATTCGCTGTATATGAACCCCTTTTCTCCGGGCATTATTTGTCTATAGCATTTTTCACGAACCTGAGGCAACTGAGAACCCTTCAGTGAAGGAATTCCACTAACCCTCACAATACCAACCAGGGGCCTCCCTGCAGTAACTCAGGTAGTTGTACCCATTCTCTTTCCGCATTCTATGTGTTCTTCTTCTTTCTTCTTTTTTTTCTTTTTTCTTCTTTTTATTTCTATCATGTAGTTCAGGGGTTTATAGATATATGTCCTGCATCTCATATTTCCTTTAGTGGTGCTTCTTACCCATTCTCATATCATTTACCCTAGTATTTCATGATCCTGAGGCGACTGAGAACCCTTTAATAAAGGAATCCTTTTTCACTTGAATTGTCAAGTGATACTTACCAGTGACTATCACGTAATGTTACAGGTAGTTGCATTTTCTTCCTCTTCTTTCTCTCCTTTCTTCTTTGTCACACGGTCCATTGTGTTATAGCCCACGTGTCATGATAACACTTGTACCATCTTTTCATTTAGATTCCACCTACAATTATTTACCGATTCCAGTTCTGAAATAGGCTTTCATCATCTACTCACTAGAATTCTCAAGTGCATAAGGTACTGAGACATATACATGTTCACACCATTATAAAGAACAAAGTATAAACATTGAGGTTTTTCTCACACCCATGTTCCTGTGTTCTTTGATATGATATGTGTTCATTTCCTTCACTATATAGGATTGCAAGTTTTCCATTTGTACCTTAATGGCAATGACGCTATACAATTGAACACATATCATCCTGTTATCCATATAGGTGTGTATTTACCTGCTTGACTATTTTTGGTTGTTTGATCCAGAATGTTTCTCCAGATAGGTCATGTGGAAATTTTCTTTCCTCAGTACAAATGTTTTCACTATGGCTTTGGAAAAATTTTTTGTATGTGCATCATGGTTATTTGACCCATTGTACTCTCAAGTAGCAATATATTGTACTGTTATGTTGTACTATGTACTAATTACGTGTTTATATGGTTTTGTAACCCTTTATGATCTTAGATAACTTTATCCTTGATAAAGACCTAAAAACAAGGTCGAAACGTTGGATGAATTATCCTTTTGCACAAATAAAGAATTTTCAGCATTCCAAGAGTTCTTTTCTTACGTTATTGATCACTATAGTGTGCCAGAGCTATTTCTATTGAATTGACTCTTATTTTTTCTGAGCACCTGCTATATACACAGTGAGCCAGACATATTCAAGTTTCATTCAGAAGGCAGAGGGAAGCCTTAGCAGCTGAGCCTATATCTTGGCTTGTGAGCATTAGAACAGGCCGGCGATTACAGGGTAACATGAAAAATGTCCAGCTTGCATTATGACTAGAACATGACAATATCCTTTTAAGTACTAACCTATGATGCGTTCCTAAGCAGTTGATGTTATATGTTCTACATTTCATTTTCTGCATACTTTACAAGTAGTAGAATTTGCTTTGATATAGGCAACTGGATTTTCACAATGAAAAGGCAAAGGATAACGCCCGAAAAAGACGCCATACATTATGTCAGTGCCATCACTGACAAACCTGGATTGACCATGAAATACATCAATCCCCTTAAAGGTGAGTTAAAACAAGTTTTAACTAAATTGCCTTAATATTGTCATGCATTAGAATGACTGTCTTAGGTAATGATAAATATTTTCTACAGGAAGAGGAGTGTTTGCTGAAACTGAAATCGAAAAAGGGAGTTTTGTTGCAGAATATCGAGGCGAGCTCACGTATGCACTTACGATGGTAGACAACTACTCGAGATTTATGGTTGTGGTACAAGTCAAAGATCTAATGGCCCATACTGCAGCGAAGGTCTTCCAAGCACACTTATGCAGACCTCATGGCTACTCAGAGAGAGTCCTCACAGATCAAGGCACTGCCTTTGAAGCGGAAATCTTCAAGGACTTCTGCAGCTTTTACCGATGCAGGAAGATGCGCACTACACCCTACCATGCTCAAACCAATGGTTATCAACCTGCTCAGGACTTTACCCCATATTCCAGATGTGGCCTTACAAGTGATTTATAGAGGGTTAACAATACGTTGGGATCACCGGATCTAATCTCCCTTTTTATACACCCTAAAATCTTGTTTGCTTTAGAATAAACAATAACATCATAAAGGTATAGCAGTACCGTTTCAAAGTTTCGGTGTCCCAAGCAGCATTCCATCAGCCTCTGGAAGGTTCCTGGCAAATTGCACAGCTCGAAGGGCATGCTTTTGAACTCGCAGAGACCCATCGGGGTGGCAAAGGCGGTCTTCTCCCGGTCTGCCTCAGCAACGGACACTTGCCAATAGCGACTAGTGAGATCAAGGGTAGAAAAATAATTTGCAGTTCTCAATGCAGCTAGCTATTCCTCAATACAGGGGAGTGGTGCTGTCCTTCTTCTTTAACAGGACCAACGGAGCTGCCCAGAGGCTACAACTGTCACGGATAACCCCAGCCTCCTTCATGTTGCTCAACATGTCCTTGGTACACTGGTAATGTGCAGGTAGTTTTGGCTTATATCTCTCTTTGATGGGTGGGTGTGCACTTGTGGGGATGTAGTGTTTGACCCCTTTTATTCTTCAAAAGTCTAGCGGATGTTTGCTGAAGACTTGCTCGTATTCTTGCACTAGCCTGTAGACCCCCTTCTTGTGATGTGAAGGTGTGGAGTCAGTGCCTACGTGTAATTCCTTACACCACTCCTCTGGCTGACTTGGTGAGCTGTCACTGAATGGGTGGGCTGAAGCAATGGTGGATGCTGCTGTTTGGATAGCATGTGTATCTACTGAGAACAGCTTATCAATGGTGGCAAATCGGAGCAGCTTAATCTCTTGCTCTCCGCAGTTCAACACTCTCATGGGCACTCTTCCCTTCCATATTAATGAATAAAACTATGATGTAAATAGCATATAGATACCCCACAAATGCAGATAAAAGTAGGTTATGGGAAAAGGGGGAAGAGAGAAACAGGAAAATAGTGGAATAAAGTATACCTTCCAGGTGGGAGAGGAAATGGCAGCACAGCCAGTGGAGGTGAAGCAAGGGGAGCCTGCAACTAAAGAGTTGAGAGCGTTATCACATGGTGACTGAGCCTGATTGTAACGGGAGCATAGAGGTGCCGATCCTGTCTTACCTGCGTTGGTGTAGAAGTGGGTGTCCTGTGGTGGAGTCAGCTGTGTGCAGTGGTGGCCGTGGGTTCTTTTATGTGCGACCGTAGTAATAGCTGCGCCCACTTCCTGTATGGGAGTGGAATGCAGTGAGGCTAATGGAACGCACGCCTGCGCATTTGTGTTTAACGTCGCGCATGTGCAGAACGGAGAAAAGGCTGCGCTCACTTCCTAATGAAAGGGAGTGAGACGCAGCTGGGAAGGGAAGGGAAAAGATTAGGGTTTGGGGATGATGAAAGGGCTTTCTACGGGCAAGGATGGCAAAGGGTGGCAGTGACGGAAAGTCAGGCAGCCTGTCCTGTCCTGTCCTGTCCGTCCGTCTTTTTGTATCATGAATTGGAAAGACTGCAAGGGGGAGGGGAGGTGCTTGGAGGAGGAGGAGTTATTCAGATTAATTGCAGTGGGCGGCGGCTGCAAAAAGCATCATTCTTCTTGTTTTTGCTCTGCAAAACAGCCTTTTCAAGGGTTGGCTTGGGTGACAAAATGTCTTCTGTAGGCGTGGGTTTGTCTCCCTCTCCCTAAGATGTGTCCGGTATAGGCCAGGGTGCCACTCAAGGCCGTAACCAATTCGGGTTATAGCTTCTCGGCCTTTTGGCTAAGATCAAGTGTAGTTTCGGAGGACGCTACCTTGGTCGGTACTGGAAGGTGCCTGGGATTGCACGTCTGCCGGCCTTGAGGAAGTGTGTGCGCCTTCTGGTGACACATAGCCCTCTTGTGCCTGGACGGTTCCCAGGCAACGGGAGGCGATCACCTTTGTTATTTTGAAGTCCTACTGATAAACAGAAAAAAAAAAAAATTAAATCTGTTCTTATCAGTTTAATATCTGATACGTCCCCTCTCTGGGGACCATATATTAAATGGATTTTTAGAACAAGGAGATGGAAAAAATCTTGCTCTGTCCACTCCACGCATTGACCTGGTATTGCAGTACCTCCAGGAC
>NW_027445043.1:0-32500 GCF_048569485.1 Anomaloglossus baeobatrachus
TGGGGGGGCGGTGATCTGTTACCTCTGCAGGGTTTGGGGGGCAGTGATCTGTTCCCTCTGCAGGGTCTGGGGAGGGGGGGTGATCTGATCCCTCTGCAGGGTTTGGGGGGGGGGGGTGATCTGGTCCCCTCTGCAGGGTTTAGGGGGGGCGGTGATCTGTTACCTCTGCAGGGTTTGGGGGTGGGAGAGCTGTTCCCTCTGCAGGGTTTGGGGGGGGCGGGTGATCTGTTCCCTTTGCAGGGTTTGGGGGGGCGGGTGATCTGTTACCTCTGCAGGGTTTGGGGGCAGTGATCTGTTCCCTCTGCAGGGTCTGGGGGGGGGGGGTGATCTGTTCCCTCTGCAGGGTTTGGGGGGGGCGGTGATCTGTTCCCTCTGCAGGGTTTGGGGTGGCGGTGATCTGTTCCCTCTGCAGGGTTTGGGGTGGCGGTGATCTGTTCCCTCTGCAGGGTTTGGGGGGGCGGTGATCTGTTCCCTCTGCAGGGTTTGGGGGGGGGGGGTGATCTGTTCCCTCTGCAGGGTTTGGGGGGGGCGGTGATCTGTTCCCTCTGCAGGGTTTGGGGTGGCGGTGATCTGTTCCCTCTGCAGGGTTTGGGGTGGCGGTGATCTGTTCCCTCTGCAGGTTTTTGGGGGGGTGATCTGTTCCCTCTGCAGGGTCTGGGGGGATGATCTGTTCCCTCTGCAGGTTTTGGGGGGTGATCTGTTACCTCTGCAGGGTCTGGGGGGGGTGATCTGTTACCTCTGCAGGGTCTGGGGGGGTGATCTGTTCCCTCTGCAGGTTTTGGGGGGGTGATCTGTTCCCTCTGCAGGGTCTGGGGGGGTGATCTGTTCCCTCTGCAGGGTTTGGGGGGGGTGATCTGTTACCCCTGCAGGGTCTGGGGGGGTGATCTGTTCCCTCTGCAGGGTCTGGGGGGGGGGGTGATCTGTTCCCTCTGCAGGGTCTGGGGGGGGGGGGTGATCTGTTCCCTCTGCAGGGTCTGGGGGGGTGATCTGTTACCTCTGCAGGGTCTGTGGGGGGTGATCTGGTCCCTCTGCAGGGTTTGTGGGGGGCGGTGATCTGTTCCCTCTGCAGGGTTTGGGGGGGGGCGGTGATCTGTTCCCTCTGCAGAGTTTGGCGGGGCGGTGATCTGTTCCCTCTGCAGAGTTTGGGGGGGGCGGTGATCTGTTACCTCTGCAGGGTCGGGGGGGGGTGATATGTTCCTCTTCAGGGTTTGGGGGGGGGGCAGTGATCTGTTCCCTCTGCAGAGTTTGGCGGGGCGGTGATCTGTTTCCCTCTGCAGGGTTTGGGGGGGCTGTGATCTGTTCCCTCTGCAGGGTTTGGGGGGGGCGGGTGATCTGTTCCCTCTGCAGGGTTTGAGGGGGGGCGGTGATCTGTTCCCTCTGCAGGGTTTGGGGGGCGGTGATCTGTTACCTCTGCAGGGTTTGGGGGGGGTGATCTGTTACCTCTGCAGGGTTTGGGGGGGGGGTGATCTGTTCCCTCTGCAGGGTCTGGAGGAGGTGATCTGGTCCCTCTTCAGGGTCTGGGGGCCAGTGATCTGTTAACTCTGCAGGGTTTGGGGGGTGATCTGTTTCCCTCTGCAGAGTCTGGGGGGTGATCTGTTCCCTCTGCAGGGTTTGGGGGGGGGGGCGGTGATCTGTTCCCTCTGCAGGGTTTGGGGGGCGGTGATCTGTTCCCTCTGCAGGGTTTGGGCGGGCGGTGATCTGTTCCCTCTGCAGGGTTTGGAGGGAGGTGATCTGTTCCGTCTGCAGGGTTTGGGCGGGCGGTGATCTGTTCCCTCTGCAGGGTTTGGAGGGAGGTGATCTGTTACCTATCCAGGGTTTGGGGGGGTGATCTGTTCCCTCTGCAGGGTTTGGGGGGATGATCTGTTCCCTATGCAGGGTCTGGGGGGGGGGGGGTGATCTGGTCCCTCTGCAGGGTTTAGGGGGGGCGGTGATCTGTTACCTCTGCAGGGTTTGGGGGTGGGAGAGCTGTTCCCTCTGCAGGGTTTGGGGGGGGGCGGTGATCTGTTCCCTTTGCAGGGTTTGGGGGGGGCGGTGATCTGTTACCTCTGCAGGGTTTTGGGGGGCAGTGATCTGTTCCCTCTGCAGGGTCTGGGGAGGGGGGGTGATTCTGTTCCCTCTGCAGGGTCTGGGGGGGGGGGGTGATCTGGTCCCTCTGCAGGGTTTAGGGGGGGCGGTGATCTGTTACTCTGCAGGGTTTGGGGGTGGGAGAGCTGTTCCCTCTGCAGGGTTTGGGGGGGGCGGTGATCTGTTACCTCTGCAGGGTTTTGGGGGGGGCGGTGATCTGTTACCTCTGCAGGGTTTGGGGGGCAGTGATCTGTTCCCTCTGCAGGGTCTGGGGGGGGGGGGGGGGTGATCTGTTCCCTCTGCAGGGTCTGGGGGGGGTGATCTGTTCCCTCTGCAGGGTTTGGGGGTGGCGGTGATCTGTTCCCTCTGCAGGGTTTGGGGTGGCGGTGATCTGTTCCCTCTGCAGGGTTTGGGGGGGGGGCGGTGATCTGTTCCCTCTGCAGGGTTTGGGGGGGGCGGTGATCTGTTCCCTCTGCAGGGTTTGGGGGGGGGGGTGATCTGTTCCCTCTGCAGGGTTTGGGGGGGCGGTGATCTGTTCCCTCTGCAGGGTTTGGGGTGGCGGTGATCTGTTCCCTCTGGAGGGTTGGGGGGTGGCGGTGATCTGTTCCCTCTGCAGGTTTTGGGGGGGTGATCTGTTCCCTCTGCAGGGTCTGGGGGGATGATCTGTTCCCTCTGCAGGTTTTGGGGGGGTGATCTGTTCCCTCTGCAGGGTCTGGGGGGGGGGTGATCTGTTACCTCTGCAGGGTCTAGGGGGGGTGATCTGTTACCTCTGCAGGGTCTGGGGGGTGATCTGTTCCCTCTGCAGGTTTTGGGGGGGTGATCTGTTCCCTATGCAGGGTCTGGGGGGGTGATCTGTTCCCTCTGCAGGGTTTGGGGGGGGGGTGATCTGTTACCCCTGCAGGGTCTGGGGGGGTGATCTGTTCCCTCTGCAGGGTCTGGGGGGGGGTGATCTGTTCCCTCTGCAGGGTCTGGGGGGGGTGATCTGTTCCCTCTGCAGGGTCTGGGGGGGTGATCTGTTCCCTCTGCAGGGTCTGGGGGGGGTGATCTGTTCCCTCTGCAGGGTCTGGGGGGGGGTGATCTGTTCCCTCTGCAGGGTCTGGGGGGGGGTGATCTGTTCCATCTGCAGGGTCTGGGGGGGGTGATCTGTTCCATCTGCAGGGTCTGGGGGGGGGGGTGATCTGTTCCCTCTGCAGGTTTTGGGGGGGGGTGATCTGTTCCCTCTGCAGGTTTTGGGGGGGTGATCTGTTCCCTCTGCAGGGTCTGGGGGGTGATCTGTTCCCTCTGCAGGGTCTGGGGGGGTGATCTGTTCCCTCTGCAGGGTCCTGGAAGGGGGTGATCTGTTACCTCTGCAGGGTCTGGGGGGGGGGGGGGTGATCTGTTACCTCTGCAGGGTCTGGGGGGGTGATCTGTTACCTCTGCAGGGTCTGGGGGGGGATCTGTTCCCTCTGCAGGGTCTGGGGGGGGATCTGTTCCCTCTGCAGGGTCTGGGGGGGGGATCTGTTCCCTCTGCAGGGTCTGGGGGGGGGTGATCTGTTCCCTCTGCAGGGTCTGAGGGGGGTGATCTGTTCCCTCTGCAGGTTTTGGGGGGGTGATCTGTTCCCTCTGCAGGGTCTGGGGGGGTGATCTGTTCCCTCTGCAGGGTCTGGGGGGGGGGTGATCTGCTACCTCTGCAGGGTCTGGGGGGGGTGATCTGTTACCTCTGCAGGGTCTGGGGGGGTGATCTGTTCCCTCTGCAGGGTCTGGGGCGGTGATCTGTTCCCTCTGCAGGGTCTGGGGCAGTGATCTGTTCCCTCTGCAGGGTCTGGGGCAGTGATCTGTTCCCTCTGCAGGGTCTGGGGCAGTGATCTGTTCCCTCTGCAGGGTCTGGGGCAGTGATTTGTTCCTCTGCAGGGTCTGGGGGGGTGATCTGTTCCCTCTGCAGGGTCTGGGGGGGTGATCTGTTCCTCTGCAGGGTCTGGGGGGGGTGATCTGTTACTTCTGCAGGGTCTGGGGGGGTGATCTGTTCCCTCTGCAGGGTCTGGGGGGGGTGATCTGTTCCCTCTGCAGGGTCTGGGGGGGGGTGATCTGTTCCCTCTGCAGGGTCTGGGGAGGTGATCTGTTACCTCTGCAGGGTCTGGGGGGGTGATCTGTTACCTCTGCAGGGTCTGGGGGGGGTGATCTGTTACCTCTGCAGGGTCTGGGGGGGGTGATCTGTTCCCTCTGCAGGGTCTGGGGGCGGGGGGTGATCTGTTCCCTCTGCAGGGTCTGGGGGGGGGTGATCTGTTACCTCTGCAGGGTCTGGGGGGGTGATCTGTTACCTCTGCAGGGTCTGGGGGGGTGATCTGTTACCTCTGCAGGGTCTGGGGGGGTGATCTGTTACCTCTGCAGGGTCTGGGGGGGTGATCTGTTACCTCTGCAGGGTCTGGGGGGGTGATCTGTTCCCTCTGCAGGGTCTGGGGGGGTGATCTGTTCCCTCTGCAGGGTCTGGGGGGGTGATCTGTTCCCTCTGCAGGGTCTGGGGGGGTGATCTGTTCCCTCTGCAGGGTCTGGGGGGGTGATCTGTTCCCTCTGCAGGGTCTGGGGGGGTGATCTGTTCCCTCTGCAGGGTCTGGGGGGGTGATCTGTTCCCTCTGCAGGGTCTGGGGGGGGGTGATCTGTTCCCTCTGCAGGGTCTGGGGGGGTGATCTGTTCCCTCTGCAGGGTTTGGGGGGGTGATCTGTTCCCTCTGCAGGGTCTGGGGGGGGGTGATCTGTTCCCTCTGCAGGGTCTGGGGGGGTGATCTGTTCCCTCTGCAGGGTCTGGGGGGGGGGTGATCTGTTCCCTCTGCAGGGTCTGGGGGGGGTGATCTGTTCTCTCTGCAGGTTTTGGGGGGGTGATCTGTTCCCTCTGCAGGGTCTGGGGGGGTGATCTGTTACCTCTGCAGGGTCTGGGGGGGGTGATCTGTTCCCTCTGCAGGGTCTGGGGGGGGTGATCTGTTACCTCTGCAGGTTTTGGGGGGGTGATCTGTTCCCTCTGCAGGGTCTGGGGGGGGGCGATCTGTTCCCTCTGCAGGGTCTGGGGGGGCGATCTGTTCCTCTGCAGGGTCTGGGGGGGGTGATCTGTTCCCTCTGCAGGGTCTGGGGGGGTGATCTGTTCCCTCTGCAGGGTCTGGGGGGGTGATCTGTTCCCTCTGCAGGGTCTGGGGGGGGGTGATCTGTTCCCTCTGCAGGGTCTGGGGGGGTGATCTGTTCCCTCTGCAGGGTCTGGGGGGGGCGATCTGTTCCCTCTGCAGGGTCTGGGGGGGTGATCTGTTACCTCTGCAGGGTCTGGGGGGTGATCTGTTCCCTCTGCAGGGTCTGGGGGGGGGGTGATCTGTTCCCTCTGCAGGGTCTGGGGGGGTGATCTGTTCCCTCTGCAGGGTCTGGGGGGGGGTGATCTGTTACCTCTGCAGGGTCTGGGGGGGGGTGATCTGTTACCTCTGCAGGGTCTGGGGGGTGATCTGTTCCCTCTGCAGGGTCTGGGGGGGGTGATCTGTTCCCTCTGCAGGGTCTGGGGGGGTGATCTGTTCCCTCTGCAGGGTCTGGGGGGGTGATCTGTTCCCTCTGCAGGGTCTGGGGGGGGGTGATCTGTTACCTCTGCAGGGTCTGGGGGGGTGATCTGTTCCCTCTGCAGGGTCTGGGGGGGGTGATCTGTTCCCTCTGCAGGGTTTGGGGGGGTGATCTGTTCCCTCTGCAGGGTCTGGGGGGGTGATCTGTTCCCTCTGCAGGGTCTGGGGGGGTGATCTGTTACCTCTGCAGGGTCTGGGGGGGCGGTGATCTGTTCCCTCTGCAGGGTCTGGGGGGGCGGTGATCTGTTCCCTCTGCAGGGTCTGGGGGGGTGATCTGTTCCCTCTGCAGGGTCTGGGGGGGTGATCTGTTCCCTCTGCAGGGTCTGGGGGGGTGATCTGTTCCCTCTGCAGGGTCTGGGGGGGTGATCTGTTCCCTCTGCAGGGTCTGGGGGGGTGATCTGTTCCCTCTGCAGGGTCTGGGGGGGGTGATCTGTTCCCTCTGCAGGGTCTGGGGGGTGATCTGTTCCCTCTGCAGGGTCTGGGGGGGTGATCTGTTCCCTCTGCAGGGTCTGGGGGGGTGATCTGTTCCCTCTGCAGGGTCTGGGGGGTGATCTGTTCCCTCTGCAGGGTCTGGGGGGGTGATCTGTTCCCTCTGCAGGGTCTGGGGGGGTGATCTGTTCCCTCTGCAGGGTCTGGGGGGGTGATCTGTTCCCTCTGCAGGGTCTGGGGGGGTGATCTGTTCCCTCTGCAGGGTCTGGGGGGGGGTGATCTGTTACCTCTGCAAAGTCTGGGGGGTGATCTGTTCCCTCTGCAGGGTCTGGGGGGGGTGATCTGTTCCCTCTGCAGGGTTTGGGGGGGTGATCTGTTCCCTCTGCAGGGTCTGGGGGGGTGATCTGTTCCCTCTGCAGGGTCTGGGGGGGTGATCTGTTCCCTCTGCAGGGTCTGGGGGGGGTGATCTGTTCCCTCTGCAGGGTCTGGGGGGGGTGATCTGTTCCCTCTGCAGGGTCTGGGGGGGTGATCTGTTCCCTCTGCAGGGTCTGGGGGGGTGATCTGTTCCCTCTGCAGGGTCTGGGGGGGGGGTGATCTGTTCCCTCTGCAGGGTCTGGGGGGGTGATCTGTTCCCTCTGCAGGGTCTGGGGGGGTGATCTGTTCCCTCTGCAGGGTCTGGGGGGGGGTGATCTGTTCCCTCTGCAGGGTCTGGGGGGGTGATCTGTTCCCTCTGCAGGGTCTGGGGGGTGATCTGTTCCCTCTGCAGGGTCTGGGGGGGTGATCTGTTCCCTCTGCAGGGTCTGGGGGGGGTGATCTGTTCCCTCTGCAGGGTCTGGGGGGGTGATCTGTTCCCTCTGCAGGGTCTGGGGGGGTGATCTGTTCCCTCTGCAGGGTCTGGGGGGGTGATCTGTTCCCTCTGCAGGGTCTGGGGGGGTGATCTGTTCCCTCTGCAGGGTCTGGGGGGGGGTGATCTGTTCCCTCTGCAGGGTCTGGGGGGGTGATCTGTTCCCTCTGCAGGGTCTGGGGGGGGTGATCTGTTCCCTCTGCAGGGTCTGGGGGGGGGTGATCTGTTCCCTCTGCAGGGTCTGGGGGGGTGATCTGTTCCCTCTGCAGGGTCTGGGGGGTGATCTGTTCCCTCTGCAGGGTCTGGGGGGGTGATCTGTTCCCTCTGCAGGGTCTGGGGGGGGTGATCTGTTCCCTCTGCAGGGTCTGGGGGGGTGATCTGTTCCCTCTGCAGGGTCTGGGGGGGGTGATCTGTTCCCTCTGCAGGGTCTGGGGGGTGATCTGTTCCCTCTGCAGGGTCTGGGGGGGTGATCTGTTCCCTCTGCAGGGTCTGGGGGGGTGATGTGACCTCTGTGACACACACATATACAGATATAGGGGAGGCGCACGTGACAGGTGACATACGGGAGGTCATGTGCCGGATCTGCCCGGTCCCTTCCTCTCTCTCTTCCCCCGCCGCTGACGTCACCCGCTGTGTCTCGCGTGGTTACCTCGCTCTGCTCCGCCTGCAGTCGGGTCACCTCCCGGGCGCTCAGCCGCTGCCGCCCCCCATCCTTCAGCCCGGCCATGCTCCGCTCCGGAACTCTGACCCCGCCCCTTCTCCTCTCATTGGTCCGTAGAGAGCTACGGCTGACGTCACGATCTCGTCGAAAGCCTCAACT
Source organism: Anomaloglossus baeobatrachus (assembly GCF_048569485.1). Lineage (NCBI taxonomy): Eukaryota > Metazoa > Chordata > Amphibia > Anura > Aromobatidae > Anomaloglossus > Anomaloglossus baeobatrachus. Next base: position 7,723 of record NW_027445043.1, read on the forward strand.
CTCACTAGGAAGAGGGGGTGTGTCCGCGTCGCCATGACAACTCCAATCCACGTGATTCACCTCACTGTACAGCTGTCATGTGACTTCCAGGAGTCTCAGCTACAGGAAGTGGAGGAGCAGCAGTTGCCCATAGCAACTAAGCGAAAGCTGGAAAATGAATGGTTGCTATGGGCAACTGCATAGAGAAATGTAAAAAATAAAGTGTAATTGTGCAACTGCAGCACATCCACGTTCACCTGACATCCTCCGCCTGACATCCTCCGCCTGACATCCTCCGCCTGACATCCTCCGCCTCCGCCTGACATCCTCCGCCTCCACCTGACATCCCCCGCCTCCACCTGACATCCTCCGCCTGACATCCTCCGCCTCCACCTGACATCCTCCGCCTCCACCTGACATCCTCCTCCTCCACCTGACATCCTCCGCCTCCACCTGACATCCTCCGCCTCCACCTGACATCCTCCGCCTGACATCCTCCGCCTCCACCTGACATCCTCCGCCTCCACCTGACATCCTCCGCCTCCACCTGACATCCTCCGCCTCCACCTGACATCCTCCGCCTGACATCCTCCGCCTCCACCTGACATCCTCCGCCTCCACCTGACATCCTCCGCCTCCACCTGACATCCTCCGCCTCCACCTGACATCCTCCGCCTCCACCTGACGTCCTCCACCTCCGCCTGACGTCCTCCGCCTCCGCCTGACATCCTCCGCCTCCGAGTGACGTCCTCCACCTCCGTCTGATGTCCTCCGCCTCCGCCTGACGTCCTCCGCCTCCGAGTGACGTCCTCCACCTCCGTCTGATGTCCTCCGCCTCCGCCTGACGTCCTCCACGTCCGCCTGACGTCCTCCGCCTTCGCCTGACGTATTCCGCCTCCGTCTGACGTCCTCCGCCTCTGCCTGACGTCCTCCGCCTTCGCCTTCGCCTGACGTATTCCGCCTCCGTCTGACGTCCTCCGCCTCTGCCTGACGTCCTCCGCCTGACGTCCTCCGCCTCTGCCTGACGTCCTCCGCCTTCGCCTGACGTATTCTGCCTCCGTCTGACGTCCTCCGCCTCTGCCTGACGTCCTCAGCCTCTGCCTGACGTACTCCACCTACGCCTGACGTCCTCCGCCTGACATACTCCGCCTCTGCCTGACGTATTCCGCCTCCGTCTGACGTCCTCCGCCTCTGCCTGACGTCCTCCGCCTGACGTCCTCTGCCTCCGCCTGACGTACTCCACCTACGCCTGACGTCCTCCGCCTCTGCCTGACATCCTCCGACTGACATCCTCCGCCTCTGCCTGACGTCCTCTGCCTCCGCCTGACGTCGTCCACCCTTGCCTGACGTCCTCCACCTCCGCCTGATGCCCTCCTCCTCCGCCTGACGTCCTCCGCCTGACGTCCTCCACCTCCACCTGACGTCTTCCACCTGATGTGCTCCACCTAACATCCTCCTCCTCGCCTGACATCTTCCGCCTCCGCCTGAGGGCCTCCGCCTGACATCTTCAACCTACGCCTGACTCCACAAACCTCGCTCCCAACAACGTCTATTGAAATGGCAGAATCTCTGTTTTCCAGTTACATCTCATTTTCAGAAAAATGCAACCCAAATATGGAACCCATTATGGTGACAATAAAACCTGCAGCCTGTACCGAAAAAAAAACAAACAAGCCCCGATACAACAATATGGACCAAAAGTATAAAAAAATTAGGTCTTGGAAAGCAAAGAGGAAAAGGTTAAATCAGAGGGGCTTTGCCAGGGTCAGCATCACTCGGGGCCACATATACCCAGGCCGTCTGCCCCTGTGGCCTCCGTGGCCGTCCCCGCTCTGTCTCTATGACCTCTGTGGCCATCCCCGCTTTGCCTCTGTGGCCTCCGTGGCTGCATAGTCTACCATGTACGTGCTGAGCTGCACGTGGGCTTCCTACTGAGTTTACTTTGCAGATTTACAGCCGCTTTGAGCCTCCGTTAACTGAACATAACTGAAGGTCACCAGTCATGTCAGGACAATCATGGTCTGAGCCCCCCCAAAAAAAGAGGCTAATCCCACCATGCAGCTTGAGGGCATTCCTGGGGTTTGTATGGGTGCTCTGGGTGGGCCACATGAAAAATGAAGCTTCATCGCACCTTGAGACAGTGAGGCTTGTGGTAGGCATGACCGAAGATCTTGAGAAGCGCATTTCTGTAAAGTGTATTTGTGCCTTCTCACAAGTACCATAAAGTGTATGTGCCTCCCCACACCTGTACCATAAAGTGTATGTGCCTCCCCACCAGTACCATAAAGTGTATGTGCCTCCCCACACCTGTACCATAAAGTGTATGTGCCTCCCCACCAGTACCATAAAGTGTATGTGCCTCCCCACCAGTACCATAAAGTGTATGTGCCTCCCCACACCTGTACCATAAAGTGTATGTGCCTCCCCACCAGTACCATAAAGTGTATGTGCCTCCGCACCAGTACCATAAAGTGTATGTGCCTCCCCACACCTGTACCATAAAGTGTATGTGCCTCCCCACCAGTACCATAAAGTGTATGTGCCTCCCCACACCTGTACCATAAAGTGTATGTGCCTCCCCACACCTGTACCATAAAGTGTATGTGCCTCCCCACCAGTACCATAAAGTGTATGTGCCTCCCCACACCAGTACCATAAAGTGTATGTGCCTCCCCACACCTGTACCATAAAGTGTATGTGCCTCCCCACCAGTACCATAAAGTGTATGTGCCTCCCCACACCTGTACCATAAAGTGTATGTGCCTCCCCACCAGTACCATAACGTGCATGTGCCTCCCCACACCTGTACCATAAAGTGTATGTGCCTCCCCACACCTGTACCATAAAGTGTATGTGCCTCCCCACCAGTACCATAAAGTGCATGTGCCTCCCCACCAGTACCATAAAGTGTATGTGCCTCCCCACCAGTACCATAAAGTGTATGTGCCTCCCCACACCTGTACCATAAAGTTCATGTGCCTCCCCACCAGTACCATAAAGTGTATGTGCCTCCCCACACCTGTACCATAAAGTGTATGTGCCTCCCCACCAGTACCATAAAGTGCATGTGCCTCCCCACCAGTACCATAAAGTGTATGTGCCACCCCACCAGTACCATAAAGTGTATGTGCCTCCCCACCAGTACCATAAAGTTCATGTGCCTCCCCACCAGTACCATAAAGTGTATGTGCCTCCCCACCAGTACCATAAAGTGCATGTGCCTCCCCACCAGTACCATAAAGTTCATGTGCCTCCCCACCAGTACCATAAAGTGTATGTGCCTCCCCACACCTGTACCATAAAGTGTATGTGCCTCCCCACCAGTACCATAAAGTGTATGTGCCTCCCCACCAGTACCATAAAGTTCATGTGCCTCCCCACCAGTACCATAAAGTGTATGTGCCTCCCCACCAGTACCATAAAGTGCATGTGCCTCCCCACCAGTACCATAAAGTGTATGTGCCTCCCCACCAGTACCATAAAGTGTATGTGCCTCCCCACCAGTACCATAAAGTGCATGTGCCTCCCCACAAGTACCATAAAGTGCATGTGCCTCCCCACCAGTACCATAAAGTGTATGTGCCTCCCCACCAGTACCATAAAGTGTATGTGCCTCCCCACCAGTACCATAAAGTGTATGTGCCTCCCCACAAGTACCATAAAGTGCATGTGCCTCCCCACCAGTACCATAAAGTGTATGTGCCTCCCCACCAGTACCATAAAGTGTATGTGCCTCCCCACAAGTACCATAAAGTGTATGTGCCTCCCCACAAGTATCATAAAGTGTATGTGCCTCCCCACACCTGTACCATAAAGTGTATGTGCCTCCCCACAAGTACCATAAAGTGTATGTGCCTCCCCACCAGTACCATAAAGTGTATGTGCCTCCCCACAAGTATCATAAACTGTATGTGCCTCCACGCAAGTACCATAAAGTGTATGTGCCTCCCCACACCTGTACCATAAAGTGTATGTGCCTCCCCACAAGTACCATAAAGTGCATGTGCCTCCCCACAAGTACCATAAAGTGTATGTGCCTCCCCACCTGTACCATAAAGTGTATGTGCCTCCCCACAAGTACGATAAAGTGTATGTGCCTCCCCACACCTGTACCATAAAGTGCATGTGCCTCCACGCAAGTACCATAAAGTGTATGTGCCTCCCCACATCTGTACCATAAAGTGTATGTGCCTCCCCACACCTGTACCATAAAGTGTATGTGCCTCCACGCAAGTACCATAAAGTGTATGTGCCTCCCGGTAAGTATTATAAAGTGTCTGTGCCTCCCCACCACTACCCCACTACCATAAACTGTATGTGCCTCCCCGTAAGTATTATAAAGTGCATGTGCTACCCCACCAGTACTATAAAGTGTATGTGCCTCCACGCAAGTTTTATGTATGTGCCTCCCCGCAAGTATTATAAAGTGTATGTGTGGCGCTCTTGAGGCTTCAGTCGCCACAGGGGTACTGCACCTCAGCCAGAGGTGAGGTATTCCATCCTGGGTATGGAGGAGGTCATCCACCGGTTCACGCAAAACACAACACCCTCACCCAGCAATACCCCATCAGACATGGCAAGGGCATATGATCCTCGAAGCTAGGCCGGGGGTGGAGTCTTAGGAGTGGGAACACACAGTAGTGTCAGTGGAGTGTGAAGGAGCAGTGATGGAGGAAAGACCTGTGGTCTGGAGCTGGCGCGGCTCGATCCAAGTGCAAGACAGAAGGGGTCCTAGAGACCACGGGAAGTGCAACATACTCCCGTGGCCTTGTTCCACATCTAACCTTTGGTGGAAGGACTAGGTCGCAAATCGGTAACTGCTCTCTAAGGTAGAGAAGAAGAACCTACATACTCCGCTAGTAAAACCAGAGGCCGAGGTGACTGCAAGCACCGAGACCACATCCATGCACGAAATCGCTGGAAGGTGACCCCAAAGGGCCAAGGGATAGAGCTTCACGCCACCCAAAAGGGTCCGCGGGCACCGGCTCAGGGCTCAGTGTGTGAGGGCGCAAAACAGGACAGAGAAGCAACCGCAGGAACACGACCAGGGAAGGTACACTTAAGAAAGGTGCACCGGACTCAACCTCCGAACTATCCGGGATCAACTGGAGCCCATCACAGTTGAACCCAACACTCCAAAGGCGATCACTGACTAGTCGTGTTACCTTGTGTCACGAACCACCGGGGGGGGTCACTCAGAAATCCCCCGTGCTGGCTACCAGTACGTCACAATCGGGGGGTAACAAGTGGGGGTCACCCCTCCTTTATACCTCCCGACCGACAGACAGAGCACGTGACGCGCTCTCTAGCGCCCCTCTTATAGTCAGGCCAATTATGGAATTGCCCAACAATAAGCAAGGAGGCCGCTATACTACTTATGCCGATTATTGAAGGGTCCCCGGTGAGAGTAGGGTATATATTCCCCCGACCTCCGTGGGCGGAATATATAAAACCTCCCCGAATCTCACTGGCCTCCCCACAATAATCCTTGGCACAACTCGCTGCCACCAACCGCTTCACGGTAACTATTAGCCGAACACACAGACGTGGGATTCAAGATCGAGATAACAGAACAGCCCAAGATTAATTATATAATTTAATCAGCCTAAAGCACACTAGATACTACAATATATACAATAGGGAATCTACAGAATATACATATGTCAGAGTACAGTTACAAGCAAGATATGGATTACAAACAGGCATACACAGTTCCCGCAGTTACCTTGTGCGTCTGGCCACAGGGGGGCGCTGTAGACCAGGTTTCCAGGAACTCCCACAGATGTTTCCTACACGTGACCCCCAGCGAAAGAACCCTGGAAAATGGCCGAAGTAGGGTTATCAACCTGGGCAAATCCAGGTCCCCTCCTACCTTAGTGACCTCAGAGGGAGCACTGCTCCACCCCTGGCTGGAGTTATGGACAATCCACAACATGGAATATGGGCCATAACTTTGCCTGGGAGCGTCGTAGGCGGACGCCAACGCTCTCATTGTGACAGTTATGAATTTAGCTACAGAATGAGAGGACTCATGACTCGTCTACTAGTTCCACATTGGCTGATATCACGCCTGGGGTATTTCCCAAGCTCCCGCTCCCATAAAAAGGGTGTGCCAGCATCGTCCGCATGCGGAGACACCATTTTTATGGTTGCCATATTTATCGGAAATATGGCTTGCGAGATATGAACCATTTTTTACTGGAGTCGTTCTGTCTGGATACTTCCAAGCTTGCTAATTAGATAGCAGCTCCTACCACAGGGTCACGGCAGGGAGTCATCCTGTGTCCATTGTTCCCACATCACCTAATTTCCATATCATAGGAGATGGCCATGGGATGTGACACCTTCACAGATGCTGGACATTGAGGACAAGAAGGGAGGGGGGCACTGCCAGGGAGTGATGAGCGATTATGACTGGAAGTCATAATTCATCTTCATATCCCGGGATTTGCCTCACACCTCCCCCCTTTTGAGGGCGCTAGGGGGCAGCACACTCCGGTGTTCCCCCGTGCGCCCGTCCGCGACCTCTCCTTGTCGGGACAGCCCGTCTGCGTTACCGTGGTCACGGCCCCTTTTGTGGCGAATGGTGAAGTTGTATTGCTGGAGCGCAAGGCTCCATCGCAACAATCGCCCATTCGTCCCAGAGACGGTGTGCAACCAGCTGAGGGGATTGTGGTCCGTCTCCACGATGAAGTGGCGCCCGTATAGATAGGGTTGCAGACGCTGCAGGGCCCACACTATGGCCAGGCACTCCTTCTCCATCGTGGAATAGGCCACTTCCCTTGGTAACAGCTTCCTGCTCAGGTACAAGACTGGGTGCTCTTGGCTCGCAGAGTCCACCTGGCTGAGCACCGCACCGAGGCCGAAGTCACTGGCGTCGGTCTGTACTACAAACGGCCGCGTGAAGTCGGCTGCCTGTAGCACGGGCGGGCTGGACAGGGCGTCCTTTAGGGCCTGGAAGGCTGTCTCGCAGTCCATTGTCCAATCGACTGCAGAGGGCAGCTTCTTCTTGGTGAGGTCCGTCAAGGGCTTTGCCAGGCTACTATAGCGTGGAACAAACCTCCTATAGTACCCGGCGGTCCCTAAGAAGGACATCACCTGCTTCTTGGTCCTGGGGGTGGGCCAGGATGCGATGGCCTCCACTTTCTCAGGCTCGGGCTTCAGTGTTCTCCCGCCTACCCGGTGACCGAGGTACTGGACCTCGCTCATGGCCAGCTGACACTTTCCCGGCTTGATGGTCAAACCTGCCCGGTGGATCCGCCTGAGCACCTGTGCTAGATGCTCTAGGTGGTCCTCCCAGGTGGGACTGAAGACGGCAATGTCATCCAGGTACGCGGCCGCGTACCCTTCAAGTCCCTTGAGCAGGGTGTTGACCATCCGCTGGAAAGTGGCAGGGGCATTCCTCATCCCGAATGGCATCACCGTGGACTCGTACAGTCCAAATGGGGTAATAAAGGCAGAGCGTTCCCTGGCCTTGCGAGTCAGGGGGATCTGCCAATATCCCCGGCTCAGATCCATGATGGTCAGGTACTGAGCCCCGGCCAACTGATCGAGCAGGTCATCGATGCGTGGCATTGGGTACGCATCGGCGACCGTGACAGCATTGAGCCCCCTGTAGTCCACGCAGAACCGAGTGGTTCGGTCCTTCTTAGGGACGAGGACTACAGGCGAGGCCCAAGCGCTGTTGGATGCCTGGATCACCCCCAGCTTCAGCATCTCGTCAATCTCCTGGCGCATGTGTTGCTGCACCTCCAGGGAGACCCGATATGCTGAACGCCGGATCGGGGGATGATCCCCAGTGTCCACGTGATGGACAGCCAAGTCAGTCCTTCCGGGCTGGTTGGTAAACAACCCCCGGAAGGGGTGTAGGGTGGCCCACAGCTGGGACCGTTGGTCCTCCAGGAGCTGGTGGCCAACCTCCACATCCTCAATGGATCCGCCTGCCCTAACCTGGGCTAGCATATCCAAGAGGGTCTCCGCTTCTCCCTCCTCGGGCAGGTTGCACACGGGGAGCGCACATGCCTCCCGCTCATGATGTGCCTTCATCATGTTCACATGGAAGGGCTTCCGCCTTCCACGGGCAGGGTCCAGGGTGACCAGGTACGTCACAGGGTTGAGCTGCTGGTACACGAGGTATGGGCCTTCCCAGGCTGCCTGAAGCTTGTCCTGTGGTACGGGGACCAGTACCCACACCTTTTGACCCACTTGGTAGGTCCTCTCACAAGCGTTCTGGTCGTACCAACGCTTCTGATCGGCCTGGGCTTGAGCCATATTGTCGTGTACCAGTTGCGTCAAGGCCTGCATTTTGTCCCGGAAGCGCATGACATACTCGATAACCGACACTCCAGGGGTGGCCAAATCCCCTTCCCAAGCCTCTTTCACCAGAGCCAGGGGGCCCCGCACACGTCGCCCGTACAGGAGCTCAAACGGTGAGAATCCTGTTGAGGCCTGTGGAACCTCCCGGTAAGCAAATAACAGGTGTGGGAGATACCGCTCCCAGTCACGCCCATGGGAGTCGACCAACATCTTAAGCATCTGCTTTAAGGTGCCATTAAACCGCTCGCACAGGCCATTAGTCTGTGGATGGTACGGGCTGGCCACCAGATGTCGCACCTGGACTTGCTTACAGAGGGCCTCCATCAGCTGGGACATGAATTGGGTCCCCCGGTCAGTGAGCATTTCCTGGGGAAAACCCACTCGGGAGAAAATCTCCAGCAATGCGGTGGCCACCTTGTCAGCCCGAATGGACGACAAGGCCACTGCTTCCGGGTACCGGGTGGCATAGTCCACTACCGTCAGTATGAAGCGTTTCCCGGAGCTGCTGGGGATGGCCAGCGGGCCGACCAGATCCACAGCCACCCTCCTGAAAGGCTCATCGATGATTGGCAGAGATACCAGTGGGGCTTTGGGGTGTGGCCCCGCCTTCCCCACTCTCTGACAGGTTTCACACGAACGGCAGTAGGCAGCCACATCGGCCCCCATTTTTGGCCAGTAGAAATGCTGGTTTAACCTGGCCTTGGTCTTAGCGATCCCTAGGTGTCCGGCCATCGGAATCTCATGTGCGATCCGCAACAACTCCGTCCGGAACGGATAGGGTACCACCAACTGTCGGTCCCTGGGCCACGCCTCCGGTGAACCCTGCTGGACCGTGGCCCGGTACAGCCGTCCTTGGTCCCAGACCACTCGCTCCGGGTCCGAGTCCGAGGGAGGCTGTGCCGCCTGCTCCTTAAGAGCTTTCAGGCTGTCGTCAGCTTCTAACGCTGCCTGAAACCCCTGACTAGATGTGGCCAGAATCGACGAGACTGTCACATCTTCGGTCAGTACCCCGGGACCTGTGTCCTGGCCTCCACCTGACTCGGCTGCCACTGGGTCAGAAGGGGAAGAGCTATCGGACCTCTGGGAGGCCCCTTGGCTTCCAGCACTCCCACTGCGGGTGACAGCGGCCACAGCCGCTGCGACCGTGGGTCGTGCCTGCTCCTCCTCCGTTCCTGACCAAGTCGCCGGTTCAGGCAGACCTACCTGGCTTCCTGACACCCCGGTTGTGGGGGAACCATGCACCGAGATCTTACCTGGGAGCACTTCCGCTCCTGGACCGGCCCCAATCTCACCTGCCTGTTCCCCTCCTGCAGCAACAGAACCCCGCTGTGAAATCTCTGGGGACCCCACATTTGCTGTGGTAGCCCCCACCCCACACACTGGTCCTCCCCCTGCAGCACCCTGCTCTCTGCTTATCCCTGCAGAGGGCAACAGATCCCAGCTCACAGGCTGATTACTTGTAGAGGCATTGTCACACCTTTCTCTGACCCCCTCCCCTGTCACAGCTGCAGCTGTGTGTGTGTCTATGGTGTCTATGCAAGCAGAAATATCAGAGTTCACTCCCTCCTCCCTTACATCATTCATAGATAACACATTAACATTGTCCGGAGGCATGTCAGTACTGGCTGAAGGTTCAGCCCTTGGTTGGGGCCCAAACTGGGAGGTTATCTGCCCCAAATCTGTCCCAAGTAGCACGTTTGCGGGGATCCGATCAGTTACCCCCACCTCCCTCACCCCTCGCCCTGCGCCCCAGTCCACATAAATGTCAGCAACAGGCAGCGCCGGGTCAATGCCTCCAATCCCGGAGACAGCGAGGGTTTTTCCAGGGATCAAGTCTTGGGGGGACACCATCTCAGGCCGCACCAGAGTCACCTCCGAGGCGCTGTCTCGCAGTCCCATGGTCACAGACCGGCCGACGGTGACAGGTTGGAAGCTGTCCAGGGACCTACCACCACCCCCACCCACACAATACACCTTGGGCGGCCCTTGGGACGGGGACGGAGCCGGGGCCTTGGGACGCTGAGGGCACATGGCCTTGAAGTGTCCAGGTAGGTTGCACTGGTGGCACCGTCTTGGTTCTGCCACGGGCCTGGAGAGGGGAGTTGAGGGGGACACCCCCTGCAGTCTAGGGGCAGGTGGGGCAGTCGCAGAGTTCATCTTACCCCCTCTCCAGGTGCTGCTGGTGGCTGCTCTCCTGGCCTCAGGAGCCCGATTGTTGGTGTAGTCATCGGCCAGGGCAGCTGTAGCCGTGGACCCCTTTGGCTTCTGGTCTCGGATGAACTGGCAGAGATCCTCAGGGCAGTTCCACAAGAGTTGCTCCGTGATGAACAAGTCCAGGATCTCCGGTCCGGTGGAAAGCTGCAGGCCTTGGGTCCAGTGGTCGGCAGCTCGGGCAAGTGCCCGCCGGTGGTCAGCCCAGGAGTCCTTTGGTCCCTTCTGTAGGCTCCGGAACTTCTTGCGGTAGGACTCTGGAGTGAGGTTGTACTGTTGGATCAGGGCCCGCTTGATGGTGTCGTAGCCCTGATCTGCCTCAGCAGGCAAGTCCCCAAGGATATCCAGGGCCTTACCCCTTAAACGGGGGGTCAGGTATTTGGCCCACTGGTCCTTGTCCAGATGGTGCTGCAGGCAAGTCCGTTCAAAAGCAGTCAAGAAAGAGTCCAAGTCTCCATCCTTCTCCAGCACTGGGAAGTCCTCAACACGGACCTTTGGAAGTTTGGTGTCTTGAAGGTCACGTGTGGCTGATGAGGGCCGGAGCTGAGCTAGCTGCAGCTGGTAGTCACGCTCTGCCTGGCGCTCTTCACGTGCTGCTTGCCGCTCCGCAGCCTCACGCACTGCTTGCCGCTCCGCAGCCTCAGCGTCACGCGCTGCCTGTCGCTCACGCTCGGCCATGAGTATCTCGTAGGTATCCCGGTCTCCAGCCTGGAGAAGGGCCATAGCCATTTGAAGAAGGCTATCCGAGCCTCCCAGGCTCGGTGGAATGGCACGTGGTGATCTGCGGCCCGCTGCGGAGCCTGGTGCTTCACTGTCCATTGCAGAGCGGAGGGCTGGCATCTGGCTCGTGGAGGACCCTTGGGTGAGCTGCTCCTCATCTTGTCCAGCAGTGCCAGGTTGTGCGATGTCCTCTGCAGAGCTGTTCTCTGGCGTCGGGCTCTTGGAGGGCTCGTGGACAACCTCCTCATCGTCTCTGGCCTGAGCATCGGCCATTCCTTTGGCTTTGCTCCTGGTGCTCTCAGCCATTCTTGCAGACTTTGGTCACTGACACAGAACTGACACCTGATGCCTCCACACACCTTACAGTATCTGCACTCTGACACTCTAGTGTTGAGCTAGTCTGAAGACCCCAGCAGCCACAGCTGCTGCAGGCAGTCTTTAGTGTCTGGGAGTATGGGTCTCACACTCACACACACACTATTATCTCGATCCCACCGCTTGCCACCAATATGTCACGAACCACCGGGGGGGGTCACTCAGAAATCCCCCGTGCTGGCTACCAGTACGTCACAATCGGGGGGTAACAAGTGGGGGTCACCCCTCCTTTATACCTCCCGACCGACAGACAGAGCACGTGACGCGCTCTCTAGCGCCCCTCTTATAGTCAGGCCAATTATGGAATTGCCCAACAATAAGCAAGGAGGCCGCTATACTACTTATGCCGATTATTGAAGGGTCCCCGGTGAGAGTAGGGTATATATTCCCCCGACCTCCGTGGGCGGAATATATAAAACCTCCCCGAATCTCACTGGCCTCCCCACAATAATCCTTGGCACAACTCGCTGCCACCAACCGCTTCACGGTAACTATTAGCCGAACACACAGACGTGGGATTCAAGATCGAGATAACAGAACAGCCCAAGATTAATTATATAATTTAATCAGCCTAAAGCACACTAGATACTACAATATATACAATAGGGAATCTACAGAATATACATATGTCAGAGTACAGTTACAAGCAAGATATGGATTACAAACAGGCATACACAGTTCCCGCAGTTACCTTGTGCGTCTGGCCACAGGGGGGCGCTGTAGGCCAGGTTTCCAGGAACTCCCACAGATGTTTCCTACACGTGACCCCCAGCGAAAGAACCCTGGAAAATGGCCGAAGTAGGGTTATCAACCTGGGCAAATCCAGGTCCCCTCCTACCTTAGTGACCTCAGAGGGAGCACTGCTCCACCCCTGGCTGGAGTTATGGACAATCCACAACATGGAATATGGGCCATAACTTTGCCTGGGAGCGTCGTAGGCGGACGCCAACGCTCTCATTGTGACAGTTATGAATTTAGCTACAGAATGAGAGGACTCATGACTCGTCTACTAGTTCCCCATTGGCTGATATCACGCCTGGGGTATTTCCCAAGCTCCCGCTCCCATAAAAAGGGTGTGCCAGCATCGTCCGCATGCGGAGACACCATTTTTATGGTTGCCATATTTATCGGAAATATGGCTTGCGAGATATGAACCATTTTTTACTGGAGTCGTTCTGTCTGGATACTTCCAAGCTTGCTAATTAGATAGCAGCTCCTACCACAGGGTCACGGCAGGGAGTCATCCTGTGTCCATTGTTCCCACATCACCTAATTTCCATATCATAGGAGATGGCCATGGGATGTGACACCTTCACAGATGCTGGACATTGAGGACAAGAAGGGAGGGGGCACGGCCATGGAGTGATGAGCGATTATGACTGGAAGTCATAATTCATCTTCATATCCCGGGATTTGCCTCACACCTTGGAACCTGCTAAAGTGAGTAAAATCCTTGAGACTGCATCAATAAGTCGCTCCATTATTCACCTGCGCCTCCGGCCCTGCACCCCCGCCATCATAGACTACTACCCCCATCCGCCCCAGGGCCAAGCTCTACCTATGGGGAGCTCCACCATCCAAGCTGTGTCACCATCTGCCCCAGAGGTCCCATCCCGCAGCGATGGCACCTAACTTGCCGCATACCACAGGTGGCGTAACGAGTAATCTGTTATCATCCCCTTCCTATTTTGCTAAATGACACCGCCGGGGTAACGGAATTGGGCCTCGCCACCGTGGCACCCCAGGAGCAGAACCGCAGCCTGGTAACGAGTCACCCCAGACCCCGGTGCAGGCATGTCATATGTACCTCCCCACCAGTACTATAAAGTGTAGTGACTGAGTACCAGAAAGTATATGTGCCTCTGCACAGGTATCATAAAGTGTATATGTCTCCTTGTGTGTCCCATAAAGTGTATGTGCTTCCTCGTGAGTGCCATAAAGTAAAGTGCCTCTCCACAAGTAACATAAAGTGTAAGTGCCCCTAAACAAGTAACATAAAGTGTAAGTGCCCCTAAACAAGTAACATAAAGTGTAAGTGCCTCCCCACAAGTAACATAAAGTGTAAGTGCCTCCCCACAAGTAACATAAAGTGTAAGTGCCTCCCCACAAGTAACATAAAGTGTAAGTGCCTCTCAACAAGTAACAAAGTGTAAGTGCCTCTCCACAAGTAACATAAAGTGTAAGTGCCTCTCCACAAGTAACATAAAGTGTAAGTGCCTCTCCACAAGTAACATAAAGTATAAGTGCCTCTAAACAAGTAACAAAGTGTAAGTGCCTCTCCACAAGTAACATAAAGTGTAAGTGCCTCTCCACAAGTAACAAAGTGTAAGTGCCTCTCCACAAGTAACATAAAGTGTAAGTGCCTCTCCACAAGTAACATAAAGTATAAGTGCCTCTAAACAAGTAACAAAGTGTAAGTGCCTCTCCACAAGTAACATAAAGTGTAAGTGCCTCTCCACAAGTAACAAAGTGTAAGTGCCTCTCCACAAGTAACATAAAGTGTAAGTGCCTCTCCACAAGTAACATAAAGTATAAGTGCCTCTAAACAAGTAACAAAGTGTAAGTGCCTCTCCACAAGTAACAAAGTGTAAGTGCCTCTAAACAAGTAACATAAAGTGTAAGTGCCTCTCCACAAGTAACATAAAGTATAAGTGCCTCTAAACAAGTAACAAAGTGTAAGTGCCTCTCCACAAGTAACAAAGTGTAAGTGCCTCTCCACAAGTAACATAAAGTGTAAGTGCCTCTCCACAAGTAACATAAAGTGTAAGTGCCTCTCCACGAGTAACATAAAGTGTAAGTGCCTCTCCACAAGTAACATAAAGTGTAAGTGCCTCTCCACAAGTAACATAAAGTGTAAGTGCCTCTCCACGAGTAACATAAAGTGTAAGTGTCTCTCCACAAGTAACATAAAATGTAAGTGCCTCTCCACAAGTAACATAAAGTGTAAGTGCCTCTCCACAAGTAACAAAGTGTAAGTGCCTCTCCACAAGTAACAAGGTGTAAGTGCCTCTCCACGAGTAAGTGCATGTGCCTCTTCAGGGGAGCTATAAAGTATATGTGCCTCTTCAGGGGAACTATAAAGTGTATGTGCCTCTTCAGGGGAACTATAAAGTGTATGTGCCTCTTCAGGGGAACTATAAAGTGCATGTGTCTCTTCAGGGGAGCTATAAAGTGTATGTGCCTCTTCAGGGGAACTATAAAGTGCATGTGTCTCTTCAGGGGAACTATAAAGTATATGTGCCTCTTCAGGGGAGCTATAAAGTGTATGTGCCTCTACAGTGGAACTATAAAGTGCATGTGCCTCTTAAGGGGAACTATAAAGTGTATGCGCCTCTTCAGGGGAGCTATAAAGTATATGTGCCTCTTCAGGGGAACTATGTGCATGTGCCTCTTCAGGGGAGCTATAAAGTGTATGTGCCTCTTCAGGGGAACTATGTGCATGTGCCTCTTCAGGGGAGCTATAAAGTGTATGCGCCTCTTCAGGGGAGCTATAAAGTATATGTGCCTCTTCAGGAGAACTATAAAGTATATGTGCCTCTTCAAGGAAACTATAAAGTATATGTGCCTCTTCAGGGGAACTATAAAGTGTATGTGCCTCTTCAGGGGAACTATAAAGTGTATGTGCCTCTTCAGGGGAACTATAAAGTGTATGTGCCTCTTCAGGGGAGCTATAAAGTGTATGTGCCTCTTCAGGGGAGCTATAAAGTGTATGTGCCTCTTCAGGGGAACTATAAAGTGTATGTGCCTCTTCAGGGGAACTATAAAGTGTATGTGCCTCTTCAGGGGAACTATAAAGTGTATGTGCCTCTTCAGGGGAGCTATAAAGTGTATGTGTCTCTTCAGGGGAGCTATAAAGTGCATGTGTCTCTTCAGGGGAGCTATAAAGTATATGTGCCTCTTCAGGGGAACTATAAAGTGTATGTGCCTCTTCAGGGGAGCTATAAAGTGTATGTGCCTCTTCAGAGGAGCTATAAAGTATATGTGTCTCTTCAGGGGAGCTATAAAGTGTATGTGTCTCTTCAGAGGAGCTATAAAGTGCATGTGTCTCTTCAGGGGAGCTATAAAGTGTATGTGCCTCTTCAGGGGAGCTATAAAGTGCATGTGCCTCTTCAGGGGAGCTATAAAGTGTATGTGCCTCTTCAGGGGAGCTATAAAGTGCATGTGTCTCTTCAGGGGAGCTATAAAGTGCATGTGTCTCTTCAGGGGAGCTATAAAGTGCATGTGTCTCTTCAGAGGAGCTATAAAGTATATGTGTCTCTTCAGGGGAGCTATAAAGTGTATGTGCCTCTTCAGGGGAGCTATAAAGTGCATGTGTCTCTTCAGAGGAGCTATAAAGTATATGTGTCTCTTCAGGGGAGCTATAAAGTGTATGTGCCTCTTCAGGGGAGCTATAAAGTATATGTGCCTCTTCAGGGGAGCTATAAAGTGCATGTGTCTCTTCAGGGGAGCTATAAAGTGTATGTGTCTCTTCAGAGGAGCTATAAAGTGCATGTGTCTCTTCAGGGGAGCTATAAAGTGTATGTGCCTCTTCAGGGGAGCTATAAAGTGCATGTGCCTCTTCAGGGGAACTATAAAGTGTATGTGCCTCTTAAGGGGAGCTATAAAGTGCATGTGTCTCTTCAGGGGAGCTATAAAGTGCATGTGTCTCTTCAGGGGAGCTATAAAGTGCATGTGCCTCTTCAGGGGAGCTATAAAGTGCATGTGCCTCTTCAGGGGAACTATAAAGTGTATGTGTCTCTTCAGGGGAGCTATAAAGTGCATGTGTCTCTTCAGGGGAGCTATAAAGTGTATGTGCCTCTTCAGGGGAGCTATAAAGTGTATGTGTCTCTTCAGGGGAGCTATAAAGTGTATGTGTCTCTTCAGGGGAGCTATAAAGTGCATGTGTCTCTTCAGGGGAGCTATAAAGTGTATGTGCCTCTTCAGGGGAGCTATAAAGTGTATGTGCCTCTTCAGGGGAACTATAAAGTATATGTGCCTCTTCAGGGGAGCTATAAAGTGTATGTGCCTCTTCAGGGGAGCTATAAAGTGCATGTGCCTCTTCAGGGGAGCTATAAAGTGCATGTGCCTCTTCAGGGGAGCTATAAACTGTATGTGCCTCTTCAGGGGAACTATAAAGTATATGTGCCTCTTCAGGGGAGCTATAAACTGTATGTGCCTCTTCAGGGGAACTATAAAGTGTATGTGCCTCTTCAGGGGAGCTATAAAGTGCATGTGCCTCTTCAGGGGAGCTATAAAGTGCATGTGCCTCTTCA
The DNA here is from genome assembly GCF_048569485.1 of Anomaloglossus baeobatrachus. NCBI lineage: Eukaryota > Metazoa > Chordata > Amphibia > Anura > Aromobatidae > Anomaloglossus > Anomaloglossus baeobatrachus. Next base: position 24,576 of record NW_027445043.1, read on the forward strand.
GGGGAGCTATAAACTGTATGTGCCTCTTCAGGGGAACTATAAAGTATATGTGCCTCTTCAGGGGAGCTATAAAGTGTATGTGTCTCTTCAGGGGAGCTATAAAGTGCATGTGTCTCTTCAGGGGAGCTATAAAGTGCATGTGTCTCTTCAGGGGAGCTATCAAGTGTATGTGCCTCTTCAGGGGAGCTATAAAGTGTATGTGCCTCTTCAGGGGAACTATAAAGTATATGTGCCTCTTCAGGGGAGCTATAAAGTGTATGTGTCTCTTCAGGGGAGCTATAAAGTGCATGTGTCTCTTCAGAGGAGCTATAAAGTATATGTGTCTCTTCAGGGGAGCTATAAAGTGTATGTGCCTCTTCAGGGGAACTATAAAGTGTATGTGCCTCTTCAGGGGAGCTATAAAGTGCATGTGCCTCTTCAGGGGAGCTATAAAGTGCATGTGCTATAGTAGTTAAGTTATATTCTTGTGTATAGGGGCAGTATTATAGTAGTTATATTCTTGTATATAGAGAGCAGTATTATAGTAGTTATATTCTTGTACATAGGGGCAGTATTATAGTAGTTATATTCTTGTACATAGGGGCAGTATTATAGTAGTTATATTCTTGTACATAGGGGGCAGTATTATAGTAGTTATATTCTTGTACATAGGGGCAGTATTATAGTAGTTATATTCTTGTACATAGGAGCAGTATTATAGTAGTTATATTCTTGTACATAGGAGCAGTATTATAGTAGTTATATTCTTGTACATAGGAGCAGTATTATAGTAGTTATATTCTTGTACATAGGGGCAGTATTATAGTAGTTATATTCTTGTACATAGGGTCAGTATTATAGTAGTTATATTATTGTACATAGGGGCAGTATTATAGTAGTTATATTCTTGTACATAGGAGCAGTATTATAGTAGTTATATTCTTGTACATAGGAGCAGTATTATAGTAGTTATATTCTTGTATATAGGGGCAGTATTATAGTAGTTATATTCTTGTATATAGGAACAGTATTATAGTAGTTATATTCTTGTACATAGGAGCAGTATTATAGTAGTTATATTCTTGTACATAGGAGCAGTATTATAGTAGTTATATTCTTGTACATAGGGGCAGTATTATAGTAGTTATATTCTTGTATATAGGGGACGGTATTATAGTAGTTATATTCTTGTACATAGGGGCAGTATTATAGTAGTTATATTCTTGTACATACGGGCAGTATTATAGTAGTTATATTCTTGTACATACGGGCAGTATTATAGTAGTTATATTCTTGTACATAGGGGCAGTATTATAGTAGTTATATTCTTGTACATAGGGGCAGTATTATAGTAGTTATATTCTTGTACATAGGGGCAGTATTATAGTAGTTATATTCTTGTATATAGGAGCAGTATTATAGTAGTTATATTCTTGTACATAGGAGCAGTATTATAGTAGTTATATTCTTGTATATAGGGGGCAGTATTATAGTAGTTATATTCTTGTACATAGGGGCAGTATTATAGTAGTTATATTCTTGTACATAGGGGCAGTATTATAGTAGTTATATTCTTGTAAATAGGGGGCAGTATTATAGCAGTTATATTCTTGTACATACAGGCAGTATTATAGTAGTTATATTCTTGTACATAGGGGGCAGTATTATAGTAGTTATATTCTTGTACATACAGGCAGTATTATAGTAGTTATATTCTTGTACATAGGGGGCAGTATTATAGTAGTTATATTCTTGTACATAGGAGCAATATTATAGTAGTTATATTTTGTACATAGGAGCAGTATTATAGTAGTTATATTCTTGTACATAGGAGCAGTATTATAGTAGTTATATTCTTGTACATAGGAGCAGTATTATAGTAGTTATATTCTTGTACATAGGAGCAGTATTATAGTAGTTATATTCTTGTACATAGGGGCAGTATTATAGTAGTTATATTCTTGTACATAGGGTCAGTATTATAGTAGTTATATTATTGTACATAGGGGCAGTATTATAGTAGTTATATTCTTGTACATAGGAGCAGTATTATAGTAGTTATATTCTTGTACATAGGGGCAGTATTATAGTAGTTATATTCTTGTACATAGGGGCAGTATTATAGTAGTTATATTCTTGTATATAGGGGACGGTATTATAGTAGTTATATTCTTGTACATAGGGGCAGTATTATAGTAGTTATATTCTTGTACATACGGGCAGTATTATAGTAGTTATATTCTTGTACATAGGGGGCAGTATTATAGTAGTTATATTCTTGTACATACGGGCAGTATTATAATAGTTATATTCTTGTACATAGAGGCAGTATTATAGTAGTTATATTCTTGTATATAGGAGCAGTATTATAGTAGTTATATTCTTGTACATAGGAGCAGTATTATAGTAGTTATATTCTTGTATATAGGGGGCAGTATTATAGTAGTTATATTCTTGTACATAGGGGCAGTATTATAGTAGTTATATTCTTGTACATAGGGGCAGTATTATAGTAGTTATATTCTTGTAAATAGGGGGCAGTATTATAGCAGTTATATTCTTGTACATAGGGGGCAGTATTATAGTAGTTATATTCTTGTACATACGGGCAGTATTATAGTAGTTATATTCTTGTACATAGGGGGCAGTATTATAGTAGTTATATTCTTGTACATACGGGCAGTATTATAGTAGTTATATTCTTGTACATAGAGGCAGTATTATAGTAGTTATATTCTTGTATATAGGGGCAGTATTATAGTAGTTATATTCTTGTACATAGGAGCAGTATTATAGTAGTTATATTCTTGTATATAGGGGGCAGTATTATAGTAGTTATATTCTTGTACATAGGGGCAGTATTATAGTAGTTATATTCTTGTACATAGGGGGCAGTATTATAGCAGTTATGTTCTTGTACATAGGGGGCAGTATTATAGTAGTTATATTCTTGTACATAGGGGGCAGTATTATAGTAGTTATATTCTTGTAGATAGGGGCAGTATTATAGTAGTTATATTCTTGTACATAGGGGGCAGTATTATAGTAGTTATATTCTTGTAGATAGGGGCAGTATTATAGTAGTTATATTCTTGTACATAGGGGCAGTATTATAGTAGATATATTCTTGTATATAGGGGCAGTATTATAGTAGTTATATTCTTGTAAATAGGGGGCAGTATTATAGCAGTTATATTCTTGTACATAGGGAGCAGTATTATAGTAGTTATATTCTTGTACATAGGGGGCAGTATTATAGTAGTTATATTCTTGTATATAGGGAGCAGTATTATAGTAGTTATATTCTTGTACATAGGGGCAGTATTATAGTAGTTATATTCTTGTACATAGGAGGCAGTATTATAGTAGTTATATTCTTGTACATAGGAGGCAGTATTATAGTAGTTATATTCTTGTACATACGGGCAGTATTATGGAGGTTATATCCATCCACCACAATCTAAAATTCTTTTCATCAATATACAATCCCTTCATTTGATTCTTCGCTTGTAGAGCAGTTTGGGTTAATTATAATAACATAAGGAAAATATAAATTCTTGTTGCAGATTCTGTATAAAGTTTGGCCGTTCATTTTTCTCAGGGTCATGAAAAGGAAACTTAAATATTCTCCACCCACTCAATGCGCCCATGTGACCATGCGGCCGCTGCCTTGTTTTTGGTGACACGTGTAATATAGGAGCGAGATCTGTGGTGAGAGGAAGGCAAGCAGGAATAAAGATTTCAATAAAACATAAAACTGCTCCATGGAAACCAGACAATTAAGAACAAGTTACTAAGAAACTTGAGACAAACACTTAATAATCACATTGTATCTTCTTATCTCAGTGACCCGCCTTCTCAACCGATTCAGAACATTCTCAGCCCCTTACAGACCCCCAAAACTCCTGATCAAACAAACCACAGATAGTGTGTCTTTCAGGAAAGTCATAAAGAGCAAGAAGAGGATGAAATGGGGACCCCAAATTCGCAGAGACATCAATTAATGGGTTGTGTGATGATGACTATGGGATAGCGGGGAATCTGGGCTCCTAATCTGACTCTACGCTATCCGTAATCTCATGGATAGTACTAATGGTGGAGAGTCCTGAGTCTCCTTCCTTACCCTATGCTATCGCTAATCTCAGGGATACTACTGATGGTGGAGAGGCCTGAGTCTCCTTCCTAATCCTATGCCATCCCTAATCTCAGGGATACTACTGATGGTGGAGAGGCCTGAGTCTCCTTCCTGATCCTATGCTATCGCTAATCTAACTGATACTACTGATGATGGAGAGGCCTGAGTCTCCTTCCTGATCCTATGCTATCGCTAATCTCAGGGATACTACTGATGGTGGAGAGGCCTCAGTCGCCTTCCTGACCCTATGCTATCGCTAATTTCAGGAATACTACTGATAGTAGAAAGGTCTGAGTCTCCTTCCTGACCCTATGGCATCCCTAATCTCAGGGATACTACTGATGGTGGGGATGCCTGAGTCTCCTTCCTGGCCCTACTCCTTATCAGTCCTGATCTGATTCCCCCTTCCACCAGGGAGGGATGGGACAGAAGTGAAATGAAACCCACAGATAAAGACAGACAAGGGAAAACTAAAACTCTGCAAACAGCACACACACGGGATATAACAGATTCAGGAAGAAAGCAAGAGCAGGAAGGAAGCTACAAAACAACAGGAGTAAACTCCACAACTGCACCGAACAATGAGCACAACTTTCACCAGTAACTCTGGGATACCACACCTCACATGCCAACATAGAATAAACTATAGCTGGCATGGGTGGAAGGATTCAACCAGCATAAATAGGAGGGGAGCAGATGTGATAGGCCTCCCTACAACATATGATCAAAGGTGTAAGCAGATTAGTAGATATTAATTATACAACATAGATGGGGGTCCTCTGCTCAAAGTCTGAACAGAGAGCCACTAATGGCCACTGCTTAACACTACATGTTCCCTGCATCGACACGGATGGTCGGAGGTTTGCTGGTGATGCCACGAGGGGGTCTCATGGCACCCCTCTCCATTAGCGATGCTCATATGTTGTGCACCTCTGAATACACCATAGTTTGGGCAAATATTTGTCTTTTCTATATATTAATTGAGCATTTTTGCTGGCATTTATAGGGTTACCTCCTCCCTGGCGTTCGGATCCCTTGACTTGTATATTTATGCGACTATTGTTAGAAATCACTAATTGGGTTTGATTAGCTCCAGTCATTAATATTCTGTCCATAATTTCACATGCTTCAATAAAATACCCTAAAGTTGTATAGTGATTAGATTTCAGGAATATGTGTTTTGCAATTACCTTCCTCTTGATTTTGATATGCAGATTAAGGAATGGTGGTCTCATTTAAAGGGGGGGGGGAGAAAAAAAATTGCCCTTATTAACTCAGCAGCAGACTCTGAAGATTAGCGACAAAGCCGACGCTTTCCTCTCCGTATATGTGTTTCAATCAAGTCTATGTGGGCAAATCAGATGTGATTAGTGGAAGTTCACCGGCATCCCATCTGAATGAATAATGTGTCACCTAACATTGCAAAAATGTGATTAATAGTTTATCAGTTAATTAAAAGGAGGGTTTTTTTTATTATTTTTATTATTTTTTTGCTTTTTTTTATAGAAAAAAAATGCAGCGCAGGTATTCTACATGTAATCATAAATGCTAATTATCTCACGCCTAAGAACGATGTAATTTCTATATTGCGGCTGCCTGATGTATGAGGAGAGAATGTTATTTCAAGGTAGAGTCACAAAGTTAATTATCAGGTTTTATTATTGTTTATTATTATATTTTAACTGTTATTTTATAGAATGTATACCATGTTATGATTCGGAATGTTGCGGTTCGAGATGTTATGATGGAATGTTGAGATTCGTAATGTTGCGATTCGGAATGGTGCGATTCGGAATGTTATGATGGAATGTTGAGATTCGTAATGTTGCGATTCGGAATGGTGCGATTCGGAATGTTATGATGGAATGTTGTGATTCAAAATGTTGTGATTAGGAAAATTATGACGGAATGTTGCGATTCGGAATGTTGCGATTCGGATTGTTGTGCTTCGGAATGTTGTGCTTCGGAATGTTGCAATTCAGAATGTTGCGATTGGGAATGTTATGATGGAATGTTGCGATTCGGATTGTTGTGCTTCGGAATGTTGCAATTCAGAATGTTGCGATTGGGAATGTTATGATGGAATGTTGTGATTCAGAATGTTGCGATTAGGAATGTTATGACAGAATGTTGCGGTTCGGAATGTTGTGCTTCGGAATGTTGTGATTAAGAATGTTGTGATTCGGAATGTTGTGGTTTGGAATGTTGTGATTCGGAATGTTGCGGTTCAGAATGTTGTGGTTTGGAATGTTGTGATTCGGAATGTTGTGATTCGGAATGTTATGATTCGGAATGTTGTGACAGAATGTTGCAATTCGGAATGTTGTGATTCGGAATATTATGACAAAATGTTGCGGTTCAGAATGTTGTGGTTTGGAATGTTGCGATTCAAAATGTTGTGATTAGGAATGTTATGACAGAATCTTGTGATTTGGAATGTTGCGATTCGGAATGTTGCTATTTGGAATGTTGTGATTCAGAATGTTGTGATTAGGAATGTTGTGACGGAATGTTGCGAATCAGAATGTTGTGATTCGGAATGTTGTGATTCGGAATTTTGTGATTCGGAATGTTATGATTCAGAATGTTATGACGGAATGTAGCGATTCGGAATGTTTTGATTCGGAATGTTGTGGTTCGGAATGTTGTGATTCAGAATGTTCTCATTCGGAATGTTCTGATTCGGAATGTTGTGATTTGGAATATTATGACAAAATGTTGTGATTCGGAATGTTGTGGTTTGGAATGTTGGGGTTTGGAATGTTGCGGTTCAGAATGTTGTGGTTTGGAATGTTGTGATTAAAAATGTTGTGATTAGGAATGTTGTGACTTCTAATGTTGCGATTCGGAATGTTGCGATTCGGAATGGTGCGATTCGGAATGTTATGATGGAATGTTGTGATTCAAAATGTTGTGATTAGGAAAGTTATGACGGAATGTTGCGATTCGGAATGTTGCGATTCGGATTGTTGTGCTTCGGAATGTTGTGCTTCGGAATGTTGCAATTCAGAATGTTGCGATTGGGAATGTTATGATGGAATGTTGCGATTCGGATTGTTGTGCTTCGGAATGTTGCAATTCAGAATGTTGCGATTGGGAATGTTATGATGGAATGTTGTGATTCAGAATGTTGCGATTAGGAATGTTATGACAGAATGTTGCGGTTCGGAATGTTGTGCTTCAGAATGTTGTGATTCAGAATGTTGTGATTCGGAATGTTGTGGTTTGGAATGTTGCGGTTCAGAATGTTGTGGTTTGGAATGTTGTGATTCGGAATGTTGTGATTCGGAATGTTATGATTCGGAATGTTGTGACAGAATGTTGCGATTCGGAATGTTGTGATTCGGAATCTTCTGATTCAGAATGTTGTGATTCGGAATATTATGACAAAATGTTGCGGTTCAGAATGTTGTGGTTTGGAATGTTGCGATTCAAAATGTTGTGATTAGGAATGTTATGACAGAATCTTGTGATTTGGAATGTTGCGATTCGGAATGTTGCGATTTGGAATGTTGTGATTCAGAATGTTGTGATTAGGAATGTTGTGACGGAATGTTGCGAATCGGAATGTTGTGATTCGGAATGTTGTGATTCGGAATTTTGTGATTCGGAATGTTATGATTCAGAATGTTATGACGGAATGTTGCGATTCGGAATGTTTTGATTCGGAATGTTGTGGTTCGGAATGTTGTGATTCAGAATGTTCTCATTCGGAATGTTCTGATTCGGAATGTTGTGATTTGGAATATTATGACAAAATGTTGTGATTCGGAATGTTGCGGTTCAGAATGTTGTGGTTTGGAATGTTGTG